>NC_136864.1:1358634-1483065 GCF_951799975.1 Gobius niger | reverse complement strand
CTTTCAAAGGACTCGTTAAAACCTTCCCTATATGTAAGAAAAAGGAGCTTTTGCTACATGTTCAATATGACGTCATGTTGGTTGTGTATTTATTCATAAATTATACAGTGAAATTGGGTGAAATTAGGCACATAGTGAGTGTGAGAGGTGATTAACAATTACCCACTGAGAAATTAGTGAAACCTTTCAAAGGACTCTTTAAAACCTTCCCTATATCTAAGAAAAATGAGCTTTTGTCACATTTTCAAATTGACCAAATAGGCATATTGGTAGTGTATTTATTCATAAATTATACAGTGAAATTGGGTCAAATTAGGCACATAGTGAGTGTGAGAGGTGATTAACAATTACCCACTGAGAAATTAGTGAAACCTTTCAAGGACTCTTTAAAACCTTCCCTATATCTAAGAAAAATGAGCTTTTGTCACATTTTCAAATTGACCAAATAGGCATATTGGTAGTGTATTTATTCATAAATTATACAGTGAAATTGGGTCAAATTAGGCACATAGTGAGTGTGAGAGGTGAGTAACAATTAGCCACTGAGAAATGAGTGAAACCTTTAAAAAGGATTCTTCAGTACATCCGAAATGTAGAAAAAAATCCACTTTAGAGGATATAATACATTGTTGACGGTCCCTAATTAGTCGTGCATTGGCCTAGCGTGTTAGTCTTATTGATCTACGCTTAAGAGGACGTACATTATATTGTTGACGGTCCCTAATTATCTCTGCATTCGTGGTAATAATCTACGCTTAAGAGGACGTACAATACATTGTTGACGGTCCCTAACCGTGAGCGCATTGGGCTACCGTATCAGCGGTAATAGTCACGCACAACAAAACAGCGTTACGGCTGGCTTGACTGGCATTTTGCGGATGACGGCTCACTTGACCGCAGTGGGACACGGGCCAGGACGGACACGCGCAAGGCCCGTTGCGCAGCGCGAGCCTCTCACCTCGTCGACGTCGAGTCCTTGAAGCAGTCGAAGCTGAGCGCGGCGAGGATTCTCCAGAACAGGTCCATGGCGGGGCTCATGGCACCGGGGGGGGGCGCGGGGGGGCCGTGGTGCTGCTCTGCTCCCGGACACAGAGCTGCCGTCTGCGGATGCTCCTCTTCCTCCTCTTCCTCCTCTTCGCCGCCGCTCCGGTCCCGACGACAGCGCAGTAAACGCGCCGCCAGAGGGCGCTGCGGAGCCGGAGCATCACGTCAGTGACGTCTGTGATTTTTGTTCCGCGTAAACGGATGTGCCTGAAATAAACAAAGTGTTGCATCTCAGTGAATCTGGAGCTAAAACATGATGAATAATGTTAGTAAATAAACCTAATGAGGGCTGGATTAAAGGTCCTTTGTTATTAATCTGTTAACTGAGCACATTTTAAATCTAAAAGCAACAAAAGCAACAAAAACACGACCAAAGAGTCATGAAAAAACAACAACAAAGATTTGGATAAATAGTCTCCTCCCACATCTTTACAGTTTGGATCCAGTCAATCGTTCACTCTCATTCACACAAAGGTGTTGCCCATATACTCCCCATATACTCCCCATATACTCCCCATATACTGCCCATATACTGCCCATATACTGTTCATACACTGCCCATATACTGCTCATATACTGTTCATATACTGCCCATATACTGCCCATATACTGTTCATACACTGCCCATATACTGCTCATATACTGCTCATATACTGTCCATATACTCCCCATATACTCCCCATATACTCCCCATATACTGCCCATATACTGCCCATATACTGTCCATATACTGTTCATATACTGCCCATATACTGTTCATATACTGTCCATATACTGTCCATATACTGCCCATATACTGTTCATATACTGCCCATATACTGTTCATATACTGCCCATATACTGTCCATATACTGTCCA
Organism: Gobius niger; assembly: GCF_951799975.1. Lineage (NCBI taxonomy): Eukaryota > Metazoa > Chordata > Actinopteri > Gobiiformes > Gobiidae > Gobius > Gobius niger. The sequence continues at coordinate 1,481,163 of NC_136864.1, read as the reverse complement.
TATACTGCCCATATACTGTACATATACTGCCCATATACTGCCCATATACTCTCGATATACTCCCCATATACTGCCCATATACTGTCCATATACTGCCCATATACTGTTCATATACTGCCCATATACTGTCCATATACTGCCCATATACTGTCCATATACTGCCCATATACTGCCCATATACTGTTCATATACTGCCCATGTACTGCCCATGTACTGCCCATATACTGCCCATATACTGCCCATATACTGTTCATATACTGCCCATATACTGCCCATATACTGCCCATATACTGCCCATATACTGCCCATATACTGTCCATATACTGCCCATATACTGCCCATATACTGTTCATATACTGCCCATGTACTGTCCATGTACTGCCCATATACTGTTCATATACTGCCCATATACTGCCCATATACTGTCCATATACTGCCCATATACTGCCCATATACTGCCCATATACTGCCCATATACTGTCCATATACTGCCCATATACTGTCCATATACTGCCCATATACTGCCCATATACTGTCCATATACTGCCCATATACTGTCCATATACTGCCCATATACTGTCCATATACTGCCCATATACTGTTCATATACTGCCCATATACTGTCCATATACTGCCCATATACTGCCCATATACTGCCCATATACTGTCCATATACTGTCCATATACTGCCCATATACTGCCCATATACTGCCCATATACTGTCCATATACTGCCCATATACTGTCCATATACTGCCCATATACTGTTCATATACTGCCCATATACTGTCCATATACTGCCCATATACTGCCCATATACTGCCCATATACTGCCCATACACTGCCCATATACTGCCCATATACTGTTCATATACTCCCCATATACTGCCCATATACTGTTCATATACTGCCCATATACTGCCCATATACTGTTCATATACTCTCCATATACTGCCCATATACTGTTCATATACTCCCCATATACTGCCCATATACTGTTCATATACTGTCCATATACTGCTCATATACTGCCCATATACTGCCCATATACTGCCCATATACTGCCCATAAACTGCCCATATACTGCCCATATACTCCCCATATACTGCCCATATACTGTTCATATACTCCCCATATACTGCCCATATACTGTTCATATACTGCCCATATACTCCCCATATACTGCCCATATACTGTTCATATACTGCCCATATACTGCCCATATACTGTCCATATACTGTCCATATACTGCCCATATACTCCCCATATACTGCCCATATACTGCCCATATACTGTCCATATACTGTTCATATACTGTCCATATACTGCCCATATACTGTCCATATACTGCCCATATACTGTCCATATACTCCCCATATACTGCCCTTATACTGTTCATATACTGCCCATATACTGCCCATATACTGTCCATATACTGCCCATATACTGTTCATATACTGTCCATATACTGCCCATATACTGCCCATATACTCCCGATATACTCCCCATATACTCCCCATATACTGTCCATATACTCCCCATATACTGTCCATATACTGCCCATATACTGCCCATATACTCCCCATATACTGTCCATATACTGTCCATATACTGCCCATATACTCCCCATATACTGCCCATATACTGCCCATATACTGTCCATATACTGTTCATATACTGTCCATATACTGCCCATATACTGTCCATATACTGTTCATATACTGTCCATATACTGTTCATATACTGTCCATATACTCCCCATATACTCCCCATATACTGCCCATATACTGTCCATATACTGGCCATATACTGTCCATATACTGCCCATATACTGCCCATATACTGCCCATATACTGTTCATATACTGCCCATATACTGTTCATATACTGTCCATATACTGCTCATATACTGCCCATATACTGCCCATATACTGTCCATATACTGCCCATAAACTGCCCATATACTGCCCATATACTCCCCATATACTGCCCATATACTGTTCATATACTCCCCATATACTGCCCATATACTGTTCATATACTGCCCATATACTCCCCATATACTGCCCATATACTGTTCATATACTGCCCATATACTGCCCATATACTGTCCATATACTGTCCATATACTGCCCATATACTCCCCATATACTGCCCATATACTGCCCATATACTGTCCATATACTGTTCATATACTGTCCATATACTGCCCATATACTGTCCATATACTGCCCATATACTGTCCATATACTCCCCATATACTGCCCTTATACTGTTCATATACTGCCCATATACTGCCCATATACTGTCCATATACTGCCCATATACTGTTCATATACTGTCCATATACTGCCCATATACTGCCCATATACTCCCGATATACTCCCCATATACTCCCCATATACTGTCCATATACTCCCCATATACTGTCCATATACTGCCCATATACTGCCCATATACTCCCCATATACTGTCCATATACTGTCCATATACTGCCCATATACTCCCCATATACTGCCCATATACTGCCCATATACTGTCCATATACTGTTCATATACTGTCCATATACTGCCCATATACTGTCCATATACTGTTCATATACTGTCCATATACTGTTCATATACTGTCCATATACTCCCCATATACTCCCCATATACTGCCCATATACTGTCCATATACTGGCCATATACTGTCCATATACTGCCCATATACTGCCCATATACTGTCCATATACTGTTCATATACTGCCCATATACTGCCCATATACTGTTCATATACTGTCCATATACTGCCCATATACTGCCCATATACTGTCCATATACTGCCCATATACTGTTCATATACTGTCCATATACTGCCCATATACTGTTCATATACTGCCCATATACTGTCCATATACTGCCCATATACTGTTCATATACTGTCCATATACTGCCCATATACTGCCCATATACTGCTCATATACTGCCCATATACTGTCCATATACTGCCCATATACTGTCCATATACTGCCCATATACTGTTCATATACTGCCCATATACTGTCCATATACTGCCCATATACTGTTCATATACTGTCCATATACTGCCCATATACTGTTCATATACTGCCCATATACTGTCCATATACTGCCCATATACTGTCCATATACTGCCCATATACTGTTCATATACTGTCCATATACTGCCCATATACTGTTCATATACTGCCCATATACTGTCCATATACTGCCCATATACTGTTCATATACTGCCCATATACTGTCCATATACTGCCCATATACTGTTCATATACTGTCCATATACTGCCCATATACTGTTCATATACTGTCCATATACTGCCCATATACTGCCCATATACTGCCCATATACTGCTCATATACTGCCCATATACTGTCCATATACTGCCCATATACTGTTCATATACTGTCCATATACTGCACATATACTGTCCATATACTGCCCATATACTGTTCATATACTGTCCATATACTGCCCATATACTGTCCATATACTGTCCATATACTGTCCATATACTGCCCATATACTGTTCATATACTGCCCATATATTGTCCATATACTGCCCATATACTGCCCATATACTGCTCATATACTGCCCATATACTGTCCATATACTGCCCATATACTGTTCATATACTGTCCATATACTGTCCATATACTGCCCATATACTGTTCATATACTGTCCATATACTGTTCATATACTGCCCATATACTGCTCATATACTGCCCATATACTGTCCATATACTGCCCATATACTGTTCATATACTGCCCATATACTGTCCATATACTGCCCATATACTGTTCATATACTGTCCATATACTGCCAATACACTGCCCATATACTGTTCATATACTGCCCATATACTGCCCATATACTGTTCATATACTGCCCATATACTCTTCATATACTCCCCATATACTGCCCATATACTGTTCATATACTGCCCATATACTGCCCATATACTGCCCATATACTGCCCATATACTGTCCATATACTGCCCATATACTGCCCATATACTCCCCATACACTGCCCATATACTGTTCATATACTCCCCATATACTGCCCATATACTGTTCATATACTGCCCATATACTCCCCATATACTGCCCATATACTGTTCATATACTGCCCATATACTGCCCATATACTGTTCATATACTGTCCATATACTGCCCATATACTGTCCATATACTGCCCATATACTGTTCATATACTGTCCATATACTGCCCATATACTGTCCATATACTGCCCATATACTGTTCATATACTGTCCATATACTGCCCATATACTGTTCATATACTGCCCATATACTGTCCATATACTGCCCATATACTGTTCATATACTGTCCATATACTGCCCATATACTGTTCATATACTGCCCATATACTGTCCATATACTGCCCATATACTGTCCATATACTGTCCATATACTGCCCATATACTGTTCATATACTGCCCATATACTGCCCATATACTGTTCATATACTGTCCATATACTGCCCATATACTGCCCATATACTGTCCATATACTGCCCATATACTGTTCATATACTGTCCATATACTGCCCATATACTGTTCATATACTGCCCATATACTGTCCATATACTGCCCATATACTGCCCATATACTGCTCATATACTGCCCATATACTGTCCATATACTGCCCATATACTGTTCATATACTGTCCATATACTGCCCATATACTGTCCATATACTGTCCATATACTGTCCATATACTGTCCATATACTGCCCATATACTGTTCATATACTGCCCATATATTGTCCATATACTGCCCATATACTGCCCATATACTGCTCATATACTGCCCATATACTGTCCATATACTGTCCATATACTGCCCATATACTGCTCATATACTGTCCATATACTGCCCATATACTGTCCATATACTGCCCATATACTGTTCATATACTGTCCATATACTGCCAATACACTGCCCATATACTGTTCATATACTGCCCATATACTGCCCTTATACTGTTCATATACTGCCCATATACTGCCCATATACTCTTCATATACTCCCCATATACTGCCCATATACTGTTCATATACTGCCCATATACTGCCCATATACTGCCCATAAACTGCCCATATACTGCCCATATACTGTTCATATACTGCCCATATACTGTTCATATACTGCCCATATACTGTCCATATACTGTCCATATACTGCCCATATACTGCACATATACTGCCCATATACTGCCCATATACTCTCGATATACTCCCCATATACTGCCCATATACTGTCCATATACTGCCCATATACTGTTCATATACTGCCCATATACTGTCCATATACTGCCCATATACTGTCCATATACTGCCCATATACTGCCCATATACTGTTCATATACTGCCCATGTACTGCCCATGTACTGCCCATATACTGCCCATATACTGCCCATATACTGTTCATATACTGCCCATATACTGCCCATATACTGCCCATATACTGCCCATATACTGCCCATATACTGTCCATATACTGCCCATATACTGCCCATATACTGTTCATATACTGCCCATGTACTGTCCATGTACTGCCCATATACTGTTCATATACTGCCCATATACTGCCCATATACTGTCCATATACTGCCCATATACTGTCCATATACTGCCCATATACTGTCCATATACTGCCCATATACTGCCCATATACTGTTCATATACTGCCCATATACTGCCCATATACTGCCCATATACTGTCCATATACTGCCCATATACTGCCCATATACTGCCCATATACTGCCCATACACTGCCCATATACTCCCCATATACTGCCCATATACTGTTCATATACTCCCCATATACTGCCCATATACTGTTCATATACTGCCCATATACTGCCCATATACTGTTCATATACTCCCCATATACTGCCCATATACTGTTCATATACTCCCCATATACTGCCCATATACTGTTCATATACTGTCCATATACTGCTCATATACTGCCCATATACTGCCCATATACTGCCCATAAACTGCCCATATACTGCCCATATACTCCCCATATACTGCCCATATACTGTTCATATACTCCCCATATACTGCCCATATACTGTTCATATACTGCCCATATACTCCCCATATACTGCCCATATACTGTTCATATACTGTTCATATACTGTCCATATACTGCTCATATACTGCCCATATACTGCCCATATACTGCCCATAAACTGCCCATATACTGCCCATATACTCCCCATATACTGCCCATATACTGTTCATATACTGTCCATATACTGCTCATATACTGCCCATATACTGCCCATATACTGCCCATAAACTGCCCATATACTGCCCATATACTCCCCATATACTGCCCATATACTGTTCATATACTCCCCATATACTGCCCATATACTGTTCATATACTGCCCATATACTGCCCATATACTGCCCATATACTGTCCATATACTGTCCATATACTGCCCATATACTCCCCATATACTGCCCATATACTGCCCATATACTGTCCATATACTGTTCATATACTGTCCATATACTGCCCATATACTGTCCATATACTGCCCATATACTGTCCATATACTCCCCATATACTGCCCTTATACTGTTCATATACTGCCCATATACTGCCCATATACTGTCCATATACTGCCCATATACTGTTCATATACTGTCCATATACTGCCCATATACTGCCCATATACTCCCGATATACTCCCCATATACTCCCCATATACTGTCCATATACTCCCCATATACTGTCCATATACTGCCCATATACTGCCCATATACTCCCCATATACTGTCCATATACTGTCCATATACTGCCCATATACTCCCCATATACTGTTCATATACTGTCCATATACTGCCCATATACTGTCCATATACTGCCCATATACTGTCCATATACTGCCCATATACTGTTCATATACTGTCCATATACTCCCCATATACTCCCCATATACTGCCCATATACTGCCCATATACTGTCCATATACTGTTCATATACTGTCCATATACTGTTCATATACTGTCCATATACTCCCCATATACTCCCCATATACTGCCCATATACTGTCCATATACTGGCCATATACTGTCCATATACTGCCCATATACTGCCCATATACTGTCCATATACTGTTCATATACTGCCCATATACTGCCCATATACTGTTCATATACTGTCCATATACTGCCCATATACTGCCCATATACTGTCCATATACTGCCCATATACTGTTCATATACTGTCCATATACTGCCCATATACTGTTCATATACTGCCCATATACTGTCCATATACTGCCCATATACTGCCCATATACTGCTCATATACTGCCCATATACTGTCCATATACTGCCCATATACTGTTCATATACTGTCCATATACTGCACATATACTGTCCATATACTGCCCATATACTGTTCATATACTGTCCATATACTGCCCATATACTGTCCATATACTGTCCATATACTGTCCATATACTGCCCATATACTGTTCATATACTGCCCATATATTGTCCATATACTGCCCATATACTGCCCATATACTGCTCATATACTGCCCATATACTGTCCATATACTGCCCATATACTGTTCATATACTGTCCATATACTGTCCATATACTGCCCATATACTGTTCATATACTGTCCATATACTGTTCATATACTGCCCATATACTGCTCATATACTGCCCATATACTGTCCATATACTGCCCATATACTGTTCATATACTGCCCATATACTGCCCATATACTGTTCATATACTGTCCATATACTGCCAATACACTGCCCATATACTGTTCATATACTGCCCATATACTGCCCATATACTGTTCATATACTGCCCATATACTGCCCATATACTCTTCATATACTCCCCATATACTGCCCATATACTGTTCATATACTGCCCATATACTGCCCATATACTGCCCATATACTGCCCATATACTGTCCATATACTGCCCATATACTGCCCATATACTCCCCATATACTGCCCATATACTGTTCATATACTCCCCATATACTGCCCATATACTGTTCATATACTGCCCATATACTCCCCATATACTGCCCATATACTGTTCATATACTGCCCATATACTGCCCATATACTGTTCATATACTGTCCATATACTGCCCATATACTGTCCATATACTGCCCATATACTGTTCATATACTGTCCATATACTGCCCATATACTGTCCATATACTGCCCATATACTGTTCATATACTGTCCATATACTGCCCATATACTGTTCATATACTGCCCATATACTGTCCATATACTGCCCATATACTGTTCATATACTGTCCATATACTGCCCATATACTGTTCATATACTGCCCATATACTGCCCATATACTGTCCATATACTGTCCATATACTGCCCATATACTGTTCATATACTGCCCATATACTGCCCATATACTGTCCATATACTGTCCATATACTGCCCATATACTGCCCATATACTGTCCATATACTGCCCATATACTGTTCATATACTGTCCATATACTGCCCATATACTGTTCATATACTGCCCATATACTGCCCATATACTGTTCATATACTGCCCATATATTGTCCATATACTGCCCATATACTGCCCATATACTGCTCATATACTGCCCATATACTGTCCATATACTGTCCATATACTGCCCATATACTGCTCATATACTGTCCATATACTGCCCATATACTGTCCATATACTGCCCATATACTGTTCATATACTGTCCATATACTGCCAATACACTGCCCATATACTGTTCATATACTGCCCATATACTGCCCATATACTGTTCATATACTGCCCATATACTGCCCATATACTCTTCATATACTCCCCATATACTGCCCATATACTGTTCATATACTGCCCATATACTGCCCATATACTGCCCAAATACTGCCCATATACTGCCCATATACTGTCCATATACTGCCCATATACTGCCCATATACTCCCCATATACTGCCCATATACTGTTCATATACTCCCCATATACTGCCCATATACTGTTCATATACTGCCCATATACTCCCCATATACTGCTCATATACTGCTCATATACTGCCCATATACTGCCCATATACTGTTCATATACTGCCCATATACTGCCCATATACTGTTCATATACTGCCCATATACTCCCCATATACTGCTCATATACTGCCCATATACTCCCCATATACTGCTCATATACTGCTCATATACTGCCCATATACTGCCCATATACTGTTCATATACTCCCGATATACTCCCCATATACTGTCCATATACTCCCCATATACTTTCCATATACTGCCTGTTACGGATGGGGATTTTCCTGTGCACTCCCGTTATTTCTACTTATAATTTCTGTTTTGTTTAATATGCGAAACCGCTTGGCGAGGCCCGCCGTCTGATTGGCCCGCACCTGTTCCGCCGGCTGGCCGAGGATTGGACAACCGACACCACGGCGGACCAATCCACGGATCAGGCTCGCCAATCAGAAGCAGCACCTGGAAGGCCACTCCCCAATAAAGCCATGGACTTTTGCCTTGTTCGAGGCGGCTGGGAGTTGAGAAACTCAGTTCGCCCTAGCGTCATTCTGTTCGGTCACTATGGCTAGCTGACCTTTATTAGTGACATGTTTGTTTTCGTTCAGACGCTTTGTTAGTATTAGTTCCTTCAGTTGTGTTGTTTGCGTTGAGAACTAATTTGCATATTCGTTAGAATCTTTGTTTGGTACATTTTCTAAGTAGTTTTTGTTTTGTTCGTTTTCATCTTTTGGTTTTCGTTTGAGCTATTTTTGTTTTACCCGTTGGGTCTCCTTTTGTTCCCTTTTCCCTTTATTTCTGTAAGAATAAAATACGCAGTTTTAGTTTTAAATATACTGTGTTCCGTCCTTTTGTTCCCTAGACCAAAGAGGTCGTAACACATTGGGGGCTCGTCCGGGATAGCAAGGGGTAGACATGTTACTAGGGAACGACATAGCTGGAGGCAAAGTTACTCCTGCTTTAGAAGTAGTTGATTCCCCGCAGCACAGCGACCCAGGTGGGTGCTCTACTGAGCTGTACCCCATGTGCGCCATTACGCGCGCGCAATTACGAAAAAACCCCGATATAGACTTGTCTGACAGCATTTTTGCTTCTACTTTTTCAGAGGTGCCTGAGCCTAAGTCTGAGACCCAGGCTGATGTTAAATATATCGTGAAGCAGGCTGCCTCTCCAACGGTGGAGGGCGTGCCATTGCCCTGCACGCGCGACCGAATGAACGCAGAGCAGAGGGCGGACCCAACGCTGCGCTCCTTGTTTTCCAGTGTGGTGAGTGACGAGCAGCGCGACAATGCACATACATGCTACTTCCTTGATAATGATTTACTCATGCGTAAATGGTCTCCTTACGCCTCAACTGACTGTAATCTTGACGCTGTCTACCAAATTGTAGTGCCCACCTGCTACCGTAATCCTATTTTGGCGGTGGCGCACGAGAGCCAGTGGTCTGGACATTTGGGGGTTACCAAAACGTACCAACATATTCTAAAACAATTCTTCTGGCCAGGCTTGAAGAAGGACGTGGCTGCGTTCTGCCGAACCTGTCACACTTGTCAAATTGTTGGGAAACCAAATCAGGCGATTCCACAAGCTCCGCTGCATCCTATACCTGCACTAGCCCAACCTTTCGATCGGGTGCTTGTCGATTGCGTGGGGCCGCTACCCAGAACTCAAAACGGGCACGAGTATTTACTTACTATTATGTGCGCTGCTACCCGGTTTCCCGAAGCTATTCCGTTGAGAAAAATAACTTCACGTTCTCTGATTAAAGCGCTGACACATTTCTTTTCAGTCTTCGGTCTTCCACGTGTGATCCAGACTGATCAGGGTACGAATTTTCAATCAAAATTGTTCAACCAAGTGATCCAGACTCTGGGTGCACAACATGTTGTTTCGAGTGCGTATCATCCAGAATCCCAGGGCGCACTCGAACGCTGGCATCAGACGTTAAAATCCATGCTGCGCAAATATTGCTTGGAAACAGGAAAAGGTTGGGACGAAGGTGTTCCTTTTGTCTTATTTGCTGCCAGAGATGCGGTTCAAGAATCTCTCGGTTTTAGTCCCGCAGATCTTGTTTTTGCACATTCTCCTCGTGGTCCGTTAAAGGCACTGAAGGAGAAGTTTCTCGCGTCTTCAACGTCTCCTACTAATGTCTTGGATTATGTTTCTAATTTTCGAGAGCGACTTTTAACGGCCAATAAACTTGCAAAAGCTTCCCTCAGTAATGCGCAACGAAATATGAAGCGACATTTTGACAAAAAAGCCGTTAACCGTAGTTTCTCTGCTGGGGATAAAGTTTTGGTTTTGCTACCTCTTTCGGGCACCGCGCTCTCTGCTAAATTCACAGGCCCGTACGACGTCAAAGAGCGGCTGAATGACACGAACTATATCATAAGTACCCCTGTCCGAAAACGTAAATCTCGGGTTTGCCACGTAAATATGATAAAAGCGTATCATGTGCGCGCGGCCGAACCGTCGCTAGAGGGTGACAAGCCCCCGCGCGCCTCTGCGCTTATTGTGGTGGATTCGGATATTTCTCCTGCAGGCGAGAGTGATGTCGTGTTGCCCCAACCACATGGCGTGCGTTTACCAAATTCGCAAATGTTGAAAGCGTTGCACACGCATCTTGTCCATTTGCCTAAGGCTCAACGCGACGATTTGATTAAATTGATCCGCGAGTTTCCGAGTTTATTTAATGACGTCCCTACCAGAACATCCGTGTTGGTTCATGACATAGATGTTAAAGACTCAAAGCCTGTGCGTCAACATCCGTATCGGGTAAATCCAGTAAAGCGTGCGCTTATGAAACAGGAAGCGGAATATTTGTTAGAACATGGTTTGGCAAAGCACAGCTCGAGTGCCTGGAGCTCCCCATGTTTAGTGGAAGGTAAACCTGATGGTTCCCCTCGGTTTATCACTGACTATCGCAAAGTGAATGCTGTAACAGTTCTCGATGCCTACCCTATGCCGCATATGGAGGATTGCGTGGACAACCTCGGTACTGCTAAATTTGTTTCGAAACTTGACTTGCTTAAAGGGTACTGGCAGGTGCCGCTCACTGAGCGGGCATCTGAAATTTCCGCGTTTGTCACCCCTGACTATTTCCTACAATATACTGTGATGGCATTTGGCATGTGTAATGCCCCTGCTACTTTCCAGCGTCTCGTTAATTCTGTTTTGAAAGGGGTGCCACGCTGCAATGCCTATTGTATTGGACTAAGTTTTCTCCTCTTCTTTTTGGATTTTATTTTGGTAACTTCCGGCATTGCTCAAGCCATTTCCTGTTATGAAGAAGCAGGAAGTGTTTAAAAGGGTCATGGCGGGTTGGATGGTTAGATGGTTTTGAATGGTTCTCTTAGCCCTAGCTGATGGGGAAATAAGGTATGTGTGTTCTATTTTATGTTTGCAATGTTACTTAAACCTAAAACTGATGCACTGTAATATATGTTTTAGCTCTTACGGTGGTGATATACGGATCTTACTGGAAATAAAACGGAAAAAAGGCATATCCCACTTGTACGCGTATTCATTCAGCTGGGAGCTTCAGTAAGAGCTTACCCGATGGTTCAATGCGTGTGATGGCTACCGTAACCTGAAGTCCCAAAACATGAGGCCGGTCCCGGTAAGGAGCAGCTCCGCACAAGAAGGCAACTCGGAAACGGGACAGAACTGAAGGTCCCGTGGACATTGTGAGTAGACCCTCGTTTTTATCGAGAGATCAAAGCGCGCTTACGAGTTGAGCTGAACATTCGGACCAGACAAGATCCCAACGGACCTTATTAAAGGACATTTGCCCTCACTTTCGTTTTGGATTTGATGCAAGTTACACAGAAATACTTGAGTGCATCCTCTCTGTTTCGTTTGCCTACACTGGCTGGATTTTGCCATACTACTACTACAACAACAATGTCTTTGGACTTCTTTCTTATTTTTAAACATGACGTTTTGTTGTGAATTACTGCAATGGAATACCGTACTGTTTTTTCATGACCTACTTTGAAGTTTGCATGGTGTTTTGTAAATCTACACAGTTCTGGTTACTATCGTTTTGGGTTATGAGTGTAAACTGAAGAAGTAAGAAGCTAAGGTGTCCATTACTTATTAAAAGAAAAAAAAAAAGGGGGAAAAAATGGAGCAGGGAGTGCAAGCCAATGAACAATCTATTCTTGTAAACGCTGCAACTGAGGAAATACAAGAAAAGGAAAAGCAGTTGCGTTCTTTTTATGAGAAATGGAAGGTGGATGTTCGAGTCTCAAGAAACAAATTAAAGGCATATGTCAGAAGAGAACATTTGGCAATTAATTGAACTTTTGAAAGGAAGTAATAAGAGTATCACAAGTCTGTTTGAGGAAATTCGAATGGTGACTACTCCATCTGTGGACGTGAGAAGATGGGTGGACACATGTGAAGCTGTGACAAAGGAAATGGTGTCTATAGCCTATAACAGAGCTGTGCAAGACACTGAAGGCTTTGAGGAAGAGAAAGAGAGGAGCAGGTTGCATCAACTTTTATCTTATGAGAATGCACGCTCCGTTTATGGATCGGAGGCCTCCATATCAACTCCCAGTAACACAGACAGTGATTCTGTAGCTTCACTTGCAGCCAAAAGAGCTGAAGCTATTGCCGATTTAGCCGCTAAAAGGACCAACTATGAATTGATGCTTCAGGAAGAAAGGAAACAAGCAGTTATAAGGCAACTGGAAGAAGAGTATAAAAGGGAGTTGGAAGAGCGAAGACTTGAGCTTAAGAGACTACAGGCAGCAAGAGAAGTACATGTGGCTGAAGTACGGCTAAATGTCCTCAATGAGGAGATGAATAAATGCATTGAATGCCTTAACGATAAAACAGCTATTCCTTCCTCAGACCCTGCTGCAGCTGATAATGTACTGGCCTTGGACGGCGCCACCTCTCCTACTATTCCTGAGGGACAAACCACAGGTGCTTTAGTAAGTCACCCAGAGTTTGTCACAATTAAGGCTCCTGCTTTACACACTCCAGAGTTTGGCAATCCCTCAGATGAAGCAAGAAATCCATCAGTAGTTCACACTGTGGATCGTACCACGGCCTCAGCTTCAACATTCAAGGGACGTACCACATCTACCGACTTGTCCCTGGCACAAATGTTGCAGAACAATCTTATGTTGAGTTGACTCCCTCTCCCTGAACCCTCCGTTTTCACTGGTAATGCTATAAAATTTATTGAGTGGAAAGCGGCATTTACGGCGCTCATCAGCAGACGGACAATAGATCCAACTGAAAAATTATATTTCCTCAAAAGATATATTGGTGGACCAGCCAAACAGGTGTTGGAAGGAACCTTTTTACGGAGTGATGATGAAGCATTTTCAGATGCCTGGAAGAAATTAAATGATAGATACGGCCATCCTTTCACTGTGCAACGTGCATATCGAGATCAAATTAACAACTGGCCTAAACTTAATCCCAAAGATGTTGAAGGACTAAGAAATTATGCTGATTTTCTCAATACATGTTTAGAGGCGATGTCATTTGTTAAAGGACTGGATATTTTGAATGACTGTGAGGAAAACAAAAAAATAATTTCCAAATTGCCTGATTGGGTTACGGTGAACTGGAACAGACAAGTTACTCAAAGTATACGGGAGAAACAGGTCTTTCCTAGTTTTAAAGAATTTGTGTCGTTTCTTACTCTGGAAGCTGACATAGCCTGTAATCCTGTCACTTCACTCCATGCGCTCCAATCTACAAAGAAAACTTCAGATTCAAAATGCATGGCCAATACCATGTCAACACATGCTGTAGTCAAGAGACCCTTAGCATCTCAAAACCCTCAAAAACACTGTCTTTACTGTAAGGAAAACTGTCACCAATTACTTACTTGTGTAAATTTTAAGAATGTATCTGTCAATGAAAGGCGTGCATATGTCAAAGTAAATGCATTGTGTTACGGCTGTCTCAGACCAGGGCATGGGGTAAGGGACTGTACACAGCGATTTCTGTGCAATGACTGTGGAGGCAGACATCCTACAGCTCTCCATAATGATGACTTTGGTAGAGAAGACTTGGTGGTAACTGAGCATAAAGATGTTATCCCATAGCTTATTAACTGTTTTAAAGTAATTCATAATTAATCACTCATGTTGACTCGTGATTGGGGGGAGTGTATTGGACTAAGTTTTCTCCTCTTCTTTTTGGATTTTATTTTGGTAACTTCCGGCATTGCTCAAGCCATTTCCTGTTATGAAGAAGCAGGAAGTGTTTAAAAGGGTCATGGCGGGTTGGATGGTTAGATGGTTTTGAATGGTTCTCTTAGCCCTAGCTGATGGGGAAATAAGGTATGTGTGTTCTATTTTATGTTTGCAATGTTACTTAAACCTAAAACTGATGCACTGTAATATATGTTTTAGCTCTTACGGTGGTGATATACGGATCTTACTGGAAATAAAACGGAAAAAAGGCATATCCCACTTGTACGCGTATTCATTCAGCTGGGAGCTACACCTATTTAGATGATTTAATTGTGTATTCGTCCACTTGGGAGGAACACATCGCTGCGTTGACTCAAGTTTTCGCTCGTCTTGCTCAGGCTTCCCTCACTTTAAATTTGGCCAAATGTGAATTCGGAAAGGCCACCGTCGTTTACCTTGGTAGAGAGGTGGGACAGGGTCAGGTGCGTCCTGTAGAAGCGAAGGTCGCTGCCATAACTGCGTGTCCGCCTCCAGCAACGCGGCGCGCACTTCGTCGTTTTCTAGGTATGGCCGGTTATTACCGTAGCTTTTGTCGCAACTTCTCGTCCATCGCTTTGCCCTTGACTAATTTGTTGAGCCCAAAGGTCGATTTTGAGTGGACCGCTGTGTGTCAACATGCATTCGAGTGCGTAAAATCATTGTTGAGCCACGCACCTGTTTTAGCCGCTCCAGACTGCTCTCGTCCTTTTAAATTGGAAGTTGATGCGAGTGCCGTCGGTGCGGGTGCGGTTCTTTTGCAGGAGGATGTCAGTGGGGTTGACCACCCAGTCAGCTATTTCTCCCGTAAGTTCAATAAACACCAATTGGCCTACTCCACAATTGAAAAGGAGACATTGTCGCTGTTGCTCGCACTCCAGCACTTCGAAGTGTATCTTGGGTCCAGCTCTCTGCCTGTCGTTGTCTTTACTGACCATAACCCGATTGTTTTTCTGTCCCGTATGTACAACCACAATCAGCGGTTAATGCGCTGGGCTCTGATGGTGCAGGATTTTAATATCCAGATTCGCCATAAGAAGGGTCCGACAATGTCATGGCTGATGCACTGTCCAGGATGTGAGTATTTTGTTTTTTTTTCTCTCTAGCGTTCCCCCGTATCAAATTATTTTTGACATTTTTGAATTGTTTAGAAAACTGGTAGTTTCCACTCAAGGGGGAGAGTGTTACGGATGGGGATTTTCCTGTGCACTCCCGTTATTTCTACTTATAATTTCTGTTTTGTTTAATATGCGAAACCGCTTGGCGAGGCCCGCCGTCTGATTGGCCCGCACCTGTTCCGCCGGCTGGCCGAGGATTGGACAACCGACACCACGGCGGACCAATCCACGGATCAGGCTCGCCAATCAGAAGCAGCACCTGGAAGGCCACTCCCCAATAAAGCCATGGACTTTTGCCTTGTTCGAGGCGGCTGGGAGTTGAGAAACTCAGTTCGCCCTAGCGTCATTCTGTTCGGTCACTATGGCTAGCTGACCTTTATTAGTGACATGTTTGTTTTCGTTCAGACGCTTTGTTAGTATTAGTTCCTTCAGTTGTGTTGTTTGCGTTGAGAACTAATTTGCATATTTGTTTGGTACATTTTCTAAGTAGTTTTTGTTTTGTTCGTTTTCATCTTTTGGTTTTCGTTTGAGCTATTTTTGTTTTACCCGTTGGGTCTCCTTTTGTTCCCTTTTCCCTTTATTTCTGTAAGAATAAAATACGCAGTTTTAGTTTTAAATATACTGTGTTCCGTCCTTTTGTTCCCTAGACCAAAGAGGTCGTAACACTGCCCATATACTGCCCATATACTCCCCATATACTGTCCATATACTGTCCATATACTGCCCATATACTGTCCATATACTGTCCATATACTGCCCATATACTGTCCATATACTGCCCATATACTCCCCATATACTGTCCATATACTGTCCATATACTGCCCATATACTGTCCATATACTGCCCATATACTGTTCATATACTGTCCATATACTGCCCATATACTGCCCATATACTCCCCATATACTGTCCATATACTGTCCATATACTGCCCATATACTCCCCATATACTGTCCATATACTGCCCATATACTGTCCATATACTGTCCATATACTGCCCATATACTGCCCATATACTGTCCATATACTGTCCATATACTGCCCATATACTGCCCATATACTCCCCATATACTGTCCATATACTGTCCATATACTGCCCATATACTGCCCATATACTCCCCATATACTGTCCATATACTGTCCATATACTGCCCATATACTCCCCATATACTGTCCATATACTGCCCATATACTGTTCATATACTGTCCATATACTGCTCATATACTGTCCATATACTGCTCATATACTGCCCATATACTGTCCATATACTGTCCATATACTGCCCATATACTGCCCATATACTGCCCATATACTGTTCATATACTGCCCATATACTCCCCATATACTGCCCATATACTGTCCATATACTGCCCATATACTGCCCATATACTGCCCATATACTCCCCATATACTGTCCATATACTGTCCATATACTGCCCATATACTGCCCATATACTGCCCATATACTGTTCATATACTGCCCATATACTCCCCATATACTGCCCATATACTGCCCATATACTGCCCATATACTCCCGGTTTTAGTCCAGGTTCAGTCCCGGTTTAGTCCTGGTTTAGTCCTGGTTTAGTCCAGGTTTAGTCCAGGTTTAGTCCAGGTTTAGTCCTGGTTTAGTCCAGGTTTAGTCCAGGTTTAGTCCAGGTTTAGTCCTGGTTTAGTCCAGGTTTAGTCCTGGTTTAGTCCTGGTTTAGTCCTGGTTTAGTCCTGGTTTAGTCCAGGTTTAGTCCTGGTTTAGTCCAGGTTTAGTCCTGGTTTAGTCCAGGTTTAGTCCTGGTTTAGTCCTGGTTTAGTCCTGGTTTGGTCCAGGTTTAGTCCTGGTTTAGTCCTGGTTTAGTCCAGGTTTAGTCCAGGTTTAGTCCTGGTTTAGTCCTGGTTTAGTCCTGGTTTGGTCCAGGTTTAGTCCTGGTTTAGTCCTGGTTTAGTCCAGGTTTAGTCCAGGTTTAGTCCTGGTTTAGTCCTGGTTTAGTCCTGGTTTAGTCCAGGTTTAGTCCAGGTTTAGTCCAGGTTTAGTCCTGGTTTAGTCCAGGTTTAGTCCTGGTTTAGTCCAGGTTTAGTCCTGGTTTAGTCCTGGTTTAGTCCCGGTTTAGTCCAGGTTTAGTCCAGGTTTAGTCCAGGTTTAGTCCTGGTTTAGTCCAGGTTTGGTCCAGGTTTAGTCCTGGTTTAGTCCTGGTTTAGTCCAGGTTTAGTCCAGGTTTAGTCCTGGTTTAGTCCTGGTTTAGTCCTGGTTTAGTCCTAGTTTAGTCCTGGTTTAGTCCAGGTTTAGTCCTGGTTTAGTCCAGGTTTAGTCCTGGTTTAGTCCAGGTTTAGTCCTGTTTTAGTCCTGGTTTAGTCCAGGTTTAGTCCTGGTTTAGTCCAGGTTTAGTCCTGGTTTAGTCCAGGTTTAGTCCTGGTTTAGTCCAGGTTTAGTCCAGGTTTAGTCCAGGTTTAGTCCAGGTTTAGTCCTGGTTTAGTCCAGGTTTAGTCCTGGTTTAGTCCAGGTTTAGTCCCGGTTTAGTCCAGGTTTAGTCCAGGTTTAGTCCAGGTTTAGTCCTGGTTTAGTCCTGGTTTAGTCCTGGTTTAGTCCTGGTTTAGTCCTGGTTTAGTCCAGGTTTAGTCCCGGTTTAGTCCAGGTTTAGTCCAGGTTTAGTCCAGGTTTAGTCCTGGTTTAGTCCAGGTTTAGTCCAGGTTTAGTCCTGGTTTAGTCCAGGTTTAGTCCTGGTTTAGTCCTGGTTTAGTCCTGGTTTAGTCCTGGTTTAGTCCTGGTTTAGTCCTGGTTTAGTCCAGGTTTAGTCCAGGTTTAGTCCCGGTTTAGTCCAGGTTTAGTCCCGGTTTAGTCCCGGTTTAGTCCTGGTTTAGTCCAGGTTTACTCCTGGTTTAGTCCAGGTTTAGTCCTGGTTTAGTCCTGGTTTAGTCCTGGTTTAGTCCAGGTTTAGTCCAGGTTTAGTCCAGGTTTAGTCCAGGTTTAGTCCTGGTTTAGTCCTGGTTTAGTCCAGGTTTACTCCTGGTTTAGTCCAGGTTTAGTCCTGGTTTAGTCCAGGTTTAGTCCTGGTTTAGTCCTGGTTTAGTCCAGGTTTAGTCCTGGTTTAGTCCAGGTTTAGTCCAGGTTTAGTCCAGGTTTAGTCCTGGTTTAGTCCTGGTTTAGTCCAGGTTTAGTCCAGGTTTAGTCCAGGTTTAGTCCTGGTTTAGTCCTGGTTTAGTCCTGGTTTAGTCCAGGTTTAGTCCAGGTTTAGTCCTGGTTTAGTCCTGGTTTAGTCCTGGTTTAGTCCTGGTTTAGTCCAGGTTTAGTCCAGGTTTAGTCCTGGTTTAGTCCAGGTTTACTCCTGGTTTAGTCCTGGTTTAGTCCAGGTTTACTCCTGGTTTAGTCCTGGTTTAGTCCAGGTTTAGTCCTGGTTTAGTCCAGGTTTAGTCCTGGTTTAGTCCAGGTTTAGTCCCGGTTTAGTCCTGGTTTAGTCCAGGTTTAGTCCTGGTTTAGTCCAGGTTTAGTCCCGGTTTAGTCCCGGTTTAGTCCCGGTTTAGTCCTGGTTTAGTCCAGGTTTAGTCCTGGTTTAGTCCAGGTTTAGTCCCGGTTTAGTCCTGATTTAGTCCTGGTTTAGTCCAGGTTTAGTCCAGGTTTAGTCCTGGTTTAGTCCAGGTTTAGTCCCGGTTTAGTCCCGGTTTAGTCCTGGTTTAGTCCCTTGAGTCGTCGTTGTTTTTCTGTCTGACGGTCCCCTGATTAGTCCCCAGACTCCGCCCCTCCCTCTCTCTCCTCTTTCTTCGTCCAATCACATCGCTCCTCACCTGTCGCGTGAACACACCTGGTTACCATGGCGTCACCGAGGCGACCAGGAGCCAATCCCAGTCCTGCGCTGTGGTTTAGAGCCCTCTGATTGGCCGGGAGCGCAGACAGAAATGTGGAGCAGCCGGAGCTCCGTCTTTGGATCCATCGACGACAACGAGACTGACGACAACGACGACAACGACGACAACGACGACAACGACGACAACGACGACAACAACGACAACAACGACAACAACAGGTACGACTTTTACTTTTACAAACGGTTAGACTTTTATTTAACCTCTTAACTCCCGCTTGAACCGAGAGGATCTTTTTCCTCACGTCATCACATTTTTTTTCCATCATTTTTTTGTTGGGTATTCAACTTATTTTCGTAACTTTTTTTTGTCATTTTTTTGTCCAATTTTTTATCACATTTTTGTCAAATTTTGTGGAAATTTTTTTGTAATTTTTTGACACATTTTTTTCATTTTTTCGTCAATTTCTTGTGACATTTTTGTGACATTTCTGCCACTTTTTCTTCCATTTTTCATCCATTTTTCGTCACTTTTTTGTCAATGTTTTCTCACTTTTTTCTCACATTTCCATCATTGTTTTCGTCTCAGTTTTGTTGCTATTTTCACAGCTTTTTTCCAGAAGCTTTTGGATTGGGGTAAAGCCAAACTGGAGAAAATGTGCTCGGTTCAGGTGGGAGTTAAGAGGTTAAGACGTGACGGATCAGTTAGAGTTTAAATACTGCTGCTAAGCGTGTTTGAGACTCGCTGACACATACATGACACATACATGACACATACATGACACATACATGACACATACATGACACATACATGACACATACATGACACATACACGACACATACATGACACATACATGACACATACATGAGGCACAAAGGCTGATACACGGCCACCAGGGGGAGCTGTTGTCTGTCTTTAGCCGCCGCTGTCTCCAACAAAGGAAATGACCATATTTGGATTACAGCGTCTTTCCTGCTACACGTGGATACCAAACAGTGTGTCGTTCATTCATCGTTTCTAACCAATGGGGGAGGATCACGCTTCTCCATGGTCCTCATGATGGAGCTGACATGGCTGTAAAACCGCCCCCTGGTGGCCGGGGCGACTCCAAAGAGACACTTGGGAGCATTGATTCTAATGGGACTTCAAACGGCCCAAGTCTGGCTCCAAAGAGTTTTTCTTTATCTAAAAATCGCTCTGACCCATGTGACCCAGGTGACCCATGTGACCACGCTGGTTTTTGTTAGCCGCTCTGGAGCTCTGTGGAGGCTCCGCCCACCCACGCGAGTGCAGGGCTTCCCGCCTTTTGGCCCTTTTAAGGAACAGGAGGAGACAGAGCGGCCATTAAAGCAGCACTAAGTAACGTGTTTACCTTAATAAATCCTCCCCGTAGTCCCTGTGGGGGTGATACAAGTGTTAAAGGGATGATTGGAGGGTCTTTCATCTCCCCCTGGTGTCTCTGGACAGAAAACCATGTTTGCAACTTGACTGCCACCGGTCCGGAGAAAGCAATACACACTAATGGAATCACGAAGAAGAAGCTAACAGGCTAACGGGCAAAGCTAACTGCGGGCTAACGTCACTTTAAACAGTATTTACAGCCAAGTTTGAGTGAAAAAAAATATTTCCATTGTATAATTGGATGCACAGTAACCCTCTCTCCCTTCACCTTTCCTGTCAGCGGAGTATTTACTCTCCAAGACAATTAATAAGTTAAAAAATCGTAAATTTCTACTACACCTGCAGTTGCGCTTATGACCTCTAGGGGGAAGAGTTACTTAGTACTGCTTTAAGGTTCCCACAGGACTCGGGACCTTTTACAATTCTTTGTTATATTATTTCTATGTTTCTGACACGGCTTTGACAGAGAAATAAAAAGGAGACGCTGCTTTTTGATCCTAACGTGTGCACTTTAGCGAGTTCAGAGAGTCGGGGAAGCTGCAAACCTGAGACAGATCCACCGCGAGAGTGCGCCCTCTGCTGGACAAGATCAGCTCTGAGGAAGGTTGATGGATATGTTGACGCACATGGGGAGTTAGGCTGAATTATTTCTTATTTTTCTTGAAAACAAAACAAAACTCTTGGAAAGTGTAATTAGACGCTTCTGTTAAATAAAGATAACATAACTCTGAACAGCACACAGATTGGTTGTTCTTTTTGTTCCTAAAAGACCCTAATCTTATAAAACTTAAATGTTAACAAACACCGCTGTGGATCTGCACGACCAGCAGAGGGCGCACTGTCACGGCGGATCCGCCTCACTGTCCTGGATCTGTCTCGGCTCCGGGTCTGCAGTGAATTATTATTGAGTCCAGTGAACTCAAACATCGCAAATGATGAACGATCCAGATGTTTCCAGCTGTTACTGTTACATTTAGGTTTCTGTTATAAATCCTTAATGTTTAACCTCTTACCACCCGCCTGAACCAAATGCCTTCTGCCCTCTTTGGCTATAGGCCTGTGTAACAGCTCATTTGAAAGCTAAGACCCACAAAACTGATCTTTTTCCTCGCGTTGTTGCTGCGTTGAGTCACCTTTTTTTTTATTTTGGTCACATTTTTGTTGAGTTTTTGTAATTTTTTTGTTGAATTTTTTGTCACTTTTTGGTTCATTTTTTTGTCACTTTTTGGTTGAAATTTTGTCACATTTTTGTTGAATTTTTGTTGCATTTTTATCATTTTTGGTTGAATTTTTGTCACATTTTGGTTGAATTTTTGTTGAATTTTTGATGCATTTTTGTCAGATTTTTGTTGAATGTTTGTTGATTTTTTGTCACTTTTTGTTGAATTTTTGTCATATTTTTGTTGAGTTTTTGTCAAATTTTTTATGAATTTTTGTTGAATTTTTGTCACATTTTTGTTGAATTTTTGTCACATTTTTTATGAATTTTTGTTGAATTTTTGTCACATTTTTGTTGAATTTTTGTCACATTTTTGTTGATTTTTTGTCACATTTTTTTTGAATTTTTGTCAAATTTTTTATGAATTTTTTTTGAATTTTTGTCACATTTTAGTTGAATTTTTGTCACATTTTTGTTGAATTTTGGTCATATTTTTGTTGAATTTTTGATGCATTTTTGTCAAATTTTTGTTGAATGTTTGTTGATTTTTTGTCACTTTTTGTTGAATTTTTGTCATATTTTTGTTGAATTTTTGTCACATTTTTGTTGAATTTTGGTCATATTTTTGTTGAATTTTTGTCACATTTTTGTTGAGTTTTTGTCACATTTTTGTTGAGTTTTTGTCACATTTTTGTTGAGTTTTTGTCACATTTCTGTCGCGTTTACATCCTTGTTTTCTTCTCATTTTTGTGGCTGTTTTGGTGCTTTTTTCCCAAGAAGCTTTTTGATTAGGGTAAAGCCAAACTGGAGAAAATGTGCTCGGTTCAGGTGGGAGTTAAGAGGTTAATGTGTGTCAGAAACTAAACATCAGCTAATAACATGTTAATAATAAAGTAACAATACTAACCATACTTTAGTTTTGCGCCTGGCTTCACCATTCATTTCTATGGGGGATGGAAAGCTCACTGAGGGTCACTTTCGGTCATGTTTCTGTGATCAAGGGGCGGAGCTCGTGAAGGATGATGTCGCCTCACGCCCTCGACGACTTCCTCGACGACCGTCACCGTGGAGACCAGACGGAGGCGGCCATGACGGTGAGACAGTGGATCTGATGTTGTTTCTGGACGCGGCGGTCAGTGTTGACTTAATCCTGTTTGCACCAGGTTCACTCTCGGTCAAATCTCTTTCCTCCAGTTCGGCTTTACCCAAATCTTAATTTAAAAAAAAAGCATAAAAACACGACTAAAAACGGATGAATAAGTGACACAAAAACAACAAAAAGACGATAAAAAAAGCTGAAAACATGACAAAAAAACAAAACAAAAATGTGACAAAAATGTGACAAAAAAGTGACAAAAATGTGACAAAAATGTGACAAAAAAGTGACGAAAACATGACAAAAAAATAACAAAAATGTGACAAAAAAGTGACAAAAATGTGACAAAAAAATAACAAAAATGTGACAAAAAAATAACAAAAAAGTGACAAAAATGTGACAAAAAAATAACAAAAAAGTGACAAAAATGTGACAAAAAAATAACAAAAATGTGACAAAAAAGTGACAAAAATGTGACAAAAAAATAACAAAAATGTGACAAAAAAGTGACAAAAAAGGAACAGAAAAAGCTTTTAAAAAGAAATACAAAAGTTTAGACAGTTCTGTATGTTTTCTCTTCAGTCGAGAAGCTTTTAGATTTGGGTAAAGCGGAACTGGAGAAAATGCGCTTGGTTAAGGAAAGAGGTTAAACATACTCAAAAAATATATATAACAGGTGAAGTTATATTTCACCATAGGAGCTTCTTTGAGCAGCTTCACATTCTTAAATCCATTAAACTTGTGAGTTTTTAGAGAGTTTCTGCTTGGATTTCTTTGCAGGATGTTAGAATAGCCTCCCAGAGCTGCTGTTTGGATGAAAACTGCCTCCCACCCTCATAGAAGTTTAGCTTGAGGCTCCAAAGGTTCTCAATAGGGCTGAGGTCAGGGGAGGAGGGGGTCCACATCATGAGTTTCTCTCCTTTTATGCCCATAGCAGCCAGTTTTGGTCCCATAGAAGAAAGATCTCAGTCATTTTTACACCTTCAGAGATCCTAAAGGGACTGACCAGATCTCTCCCCATGATTCTGGCCCAAAACATGACTCCGCCCCCTCCTTACTGACGTCACAGCCTTGTTGGGACATGGCAGCCATTCAAAAACCATCCACTCCTCCATCCATCTGACCATCCAGGGTCACACGGCCTCATCAGGGAACAAGACTGTGTGAAAATGAGTCTTTGTAGCATCTGTTCTCTTAATCTGATGTGTTTGTCTGGCAGAAACCGTCCTCATTGTGCCTTTAGCTGCGCAAACCCGTGTGTGTAATTTGGAACGCAGTGTATATCCGTGTTCTCTGTATGTTGTGTCTCCGTGTTCTCTGCATGTTGTGTATCCGTGTTCTCATGTGACGTCACGTGCAGGCCCTCAGCCCGGCGTCTCTGCCGGAGCCGATGGCGTGCGGCGGTTGCGGCGGGCTGGTCGGCGATCGCTTCTTCCTGTTGGCGGCGGGGCGGGCGTGGCACAACAGCTGCCTCCGCTGCGGCGCCTGCCACGGCGAGCTGCAGACGCACAGCTCGCTGTTCTGGAGGGACGGCGCCATCTACTGTCTGCACGACTACTGCAGGTCTGCCACACGCAACACGGGACACGCAACACGGGACACGCAACACGCAACACGGAACACGGAACACTCAGGGTCAGGCAGGGGCGCTTTAGGGAAGCTAGGAATGAGCTCGCACCAGAATAAATGCTGGTATTGGAAAAAATGAAAGTATCGAAAGCAGGAAAGTCTTATATTTTCATTCCCTTTTTTTCTGCCCAATTTTTTTCCATTTTTTTCCAATTTATTTTTAATTTTTGCCCAATTTTTTCCATTTATTTTTTTTGTATTTTTATTTTTTTTTCATTTTTTTCCAATTTATTTTTTTTTT
Organism: Gobius niger; assembly: GCF_951799975.1. Lineage (NCBI taxonomy): Eukaryota > Metazoa > Chordata > Actinopteri > Gobiiformes > Gobiidae > Gobius > Gobius niger. The sequence goes on along the minus strand of NC_136864.1, from coordinate 1,455,409 downwards.
TTGCCCAATTTTTGCCATTTTGTTTTCAATAATTTTTTTTATTTTTGCCCAATTTTTTGCCATTTTTTTCCAATTTATTTTTTATTTTTGCCCAATTTTTTCCATATTTTTGTTTAAAAAAAATTGATTTTTTTTTTCCATTTTTTCCCACTTTATTTTTAATTTTTGCCCAATTTTTTTCAATTTTTTTCCAATTTATTTTTTAATTTTTGCTCAATTTTTTGCCATTTTTTTCCCAAAAAAGTTTTTGCCCAATTTTTGGCCATTTTTGTTTTCAATTTTTTTTAAAAATTTTGGCCAATTTTTGTCATTTTTTTTTTTTCAATCAATTTTTTTTTATTTTTGCCCATTTTTTGCCATTTTTTTTCAGTCAATTTTTTATTTTTGCCCAATTTTTGCCCATTTTTTTTTTCAATTAATTTTTTTATTTTTGCCCAATTTTTTGCCTTTTTTTTTTTTTTTTTTTTTTTTTTTTTGCCTATTTTTTGCCTTTTTTTTTTTTTTAATTTATTTTTAATTTTTGCCAATTTTTTGACATTTTTTTCCAATTTATATTTTATTTTTGCCCAATTTTTTATTACTAATATTTTCCATTTTTCCTCCCAGTTTTTTTTTTTACAATGGATGTTGACCCTGTTCTTTGGTCTGCAGGCTGTTTGGAGGAGGAGAGTGCTGGTTTTGACCCTGTTCTTTGGTCTGCAGGCTGTTTGGAGGAGGAGAGTGTTGGTTTTGACCCTGTTCTTTGGTCTGCAGGCTGTTTGGAGGAGGAGAGTGTTGGTTTTGACCCTGTTCTTTGGTTTACAGGCTGTTCGGAGGAGGAGAGTGTTGGTTTTATCCCTGTTCTTTGGTCTGCAGGCTGTTTAGAGGAGGAGAGTGTTGGTTTTGACCCTGTTCTTTGGTCTGCAGGCTGTTCGGAGGAGGAGAGTGTTGGTTTTGACCCTGTTCTTTGGTCTGCAGGCTGTTCGGAGGAGGAGAGTGTTGGTTTTGACCCCGTTCTTTGGTCTGCAGGCTGTTTAGAGGAGGAGAGTGTTGGTTTTGACCCTGTTCTTTGGTCTGCAGGCTGTTCGGAGGAGGAGAGTGTTGGTTTTATCCCTGTTCTTTGGTCTGCAGGCTGTTTGGAGGAGGAGAGTGTTGGTTTTATCCCTGTTCTTTGGTCTGCAGGCTGTTTGGAGGAGGAGAGTGTTGGTTTTATCCCTGTTCTTTGGTCTGCAGGCTGTTTAGAGGAGGAGAGTGTTGGTTTTGACCCTGTTCTTTGGTCTGCAGGCTGTTCGGAGGAGGAGAGTGTTGGTTTTGACCCTGTTCTTTGGTCTGCAGGCTGTTCGGAGGAGGAGAGTGTTGGTTTTGACCCTGTTCTTTGGTCTGCAGGCTGTTCGGAGGAGGAGAGTGTTGGTTTTGACCCTGTTCTTTGGTCTGCAGGCTGTTCGGAGGAGGAGAGTGTTGGTTTTGACCCTGTTCTTTGGTCTGCAGGCTGTTTGGAGGAGGAGAGTGTTGGTTTTGACCCTGTTCTTTGGTCTGCAGGCTGTTTGGAGGAGGAGAGTGTTGGTTTTGACCCTGTTCTTTGGTCTGCAGGCTGTTCGGAGGGGGGGAGTGTGCTCGGTGTCTGCAGCCCATCCCGGCCTCAGCTCTGGTCATGAAGTCTGGAGATCTGACCTTCCACCAGCACTGCTTCTCCTGCCAGGTCAGACAGAGAAACAGACACACTGACTGAGATCTATTTTATAATCTATTTCAAAAGCAGAGGAGGCGAGTTCTGTGATGTTGTTTTCCAGGAGTGCGAGGTGCAGCTGGAGCCTGGGTCTCTGTACTGTGTGCAGGGCCAGAGTCTGTTCTGTCAGTTCCACTGCAGCTCCAGCCTGTCTCCACCGGAGGCGCCGTGCTACCCCGAGGACCTCACGCCCGGTACTGCACCAGTATAACTCAGACTGTGGCTCAGACATGTACGAGCACTGGAGACTTTGTGTTATGTTAAACAGGGGAAAGCCACGCCGGCACCGAGGGGGAGGAGTCAGAGAGCAGCGGCGACGGCCCATTGGCGGACGGCTCGTTGGAGGGGCAGGTCCACCGGCGGGAAAAGCGAATCCGGACGTGTTTCCGCAGCGAGCAGATCCGGGCGCTCGAGTCGTACTTCAGTAAAAAGCAAAACCCCGACGGGAAAGACTGGACCAGGCTCTCGCACCAGACCGGACTGCCCAAGAGGGTCCTGCAGGTCAGACCCGGCTTAACCTGGTTTCCTCCCAAAGCGAACCTCAAGCAGGTCAGACAAGAGGCTCAAACATTCGTCCATCACAATGAGCTAATAAACAAACTCCCTTCAGAAACAGGTCAGTCACAGAGGATGAAGAGTTGGAGAAACAATTAGTTTTAAAAGAAGGAATATACAGTGGGGCAAAAAAGTATTTAGTCAGACACCAATTGTGCAAGTTCTCCCACTTAAAATAATGACAGAGGTCTGTAATTTTCATCATAGGTTCACTTCAACTGTGAGAGACAGAATGTGAAAAAAAAAACAGGAATTCACATTGTAGGATTTTTAAAGAATTTATTTGTAAATTATGGTGGAAAATAAGTATTTGGTCAATAACAAAAATTCAACTCAATACTTTGTAATATAACCTTTGTTGGCAATAACAGAGGTCAAACGACTACTATAGGTCTGTCCCAGGTTTGCACACACAGTAGCTGGTATTTTGGCCCATTCCTCCTGCAGATCTTCTCCAGAGCAGTGATGTTTTGGGGCTGTCGCCGAGCAACACGGACTTTCAACTCCCTCCACAGATATACTATGGGGTTGAGGTCTGGAGACTGGCTAGGCCACTCCAGGACTTTCAAATGCTTCTTACGGAGCCAGTCCTTCGATGCCCGGGCGGTGTGTTTGGGATCATTGTCATGCTGGAAGACCCAGCCACGTTTCATCTTCAAAGCTCTCACTGATGGAAGGAGGTTCTGGCTCAAAATCTCACGATACATGGCCCCATTCATTCTTTCCTTAACACGGATCAGTCGTCCTGTCCCCTTAGCAGAAAAACAGCCCCAAAGCGTGATGTTTCCACCCCCATGCTTCACAGTAGGTCTGGTGTTCTCGGGATGCAACTCAGTATTCTTCTTCCTCCAAACACCACGAGTTGAGTTTATACCAAAAAGCTCTACTTTGGTTTCATCTGACCACATGACATTCTGCTCTCTGGCAAACTTCAGACGGGCCTGGACGTGCACTGGCTTAAGCAGGGGGACACGTCTGGGACTCCCTGTGGTTGTAGTGTGTTATTGATGGTAACCTTTTTTACTTTGGTCCCAGCTCTCTGCAGGTCATTCACCAGGTCATTCACCAGGTCATTCACCAGGTCATTCACCAGGTCATTCACCAGGTCATTCACCAGGTCATTCACCAGGTCATTCACCAGGTCATTCACCAGGTCAATCACCAGGTCAATCACCAGGTCATTCACCAGGTCCTTCACCAGGTCCTTCACCAGGTCCTTCACCAGGTCACTCACCAGGTCCCCCCGTGTGGTTCTGGGATTGTTGCTCACCGTTCTCATGATCATTGTGACCCCACGGGATGAGATCTTGCGTGGAGCCCCAGATCGAGGGAGATTATCAGTGGTCTTGTATGTCTTCCATTTTCTGATCATTGCTCCCACAGTTGATTTTTTCACACCGAGCTGCTTGCCTATTGTAGATTCACTCTTCCCAGTCTGGTGCAGGTCTACAATTCTTTTCCTGGTGTCCTTCGACAGCTCTTTGGTCTTGGCCATAGTGGAGTTTGGAGTCTGACTGTTTGAGGCTGTGGAGGTGTCTTTTATTCAGATAACCAGTTCAAACAGGTGCCATTAATACAGGTAACGAGTGGAGGACAGAAGAGCTTCTTAAAGAAGAAGTTACAGGTCTGTGAGAGCCAGATATCTTCCTTGTTTGAAGTGACCAAATACTTATTTTCCACCATAATTTACAAATAAATTCTTTAAAAATCCTACAATGTGAATTCCTGGATTTTTTTCTCACATTCTGTCTCTCACAGTTGAAGTTTACCTATGATGAAAATTACAGACATGTCATTATTTTAAGTGGGAGAACTTGCACAATTGGTGGCTGACTAAATACTTTTTTGCCCCACTGTAAAAACAACATCCAGAAGCGATAACTCTGACAGAGCCTGGAGATATTTCAGCTTCTTTAGCTCTGAGACTGTCGGTCTCTTTGTTTAACCTCTGAACTCCCGCCTGAACCGAGAGGATCTTTTTCCTCACGTCATCAGATTTTTTTCCATCATTTTTTTGTTGGGTATTCAACTCACTTCTTTTATTACATTCATTGTGTCTTCTTGAGTAATAAACTTTTTGGTTTCTTTTTAAAAGACACTAGGTTGAAACAAACAAAAGCTGTTCAATTACCTTACGCGTTTCGACGGACAAGGGAAATACTTCCGTCTTCGTCAGAAGCGTCTCCCGACGTGCCTAACAACATCCCAATAAGAGACGCATCATGCACTAACTTTTTTGTCATTTTTTGTCACATTTTTGTAATTTTTTTTGTCAGGTCTGGTTCAGTCCCGGTTCAGTCCTGGTCTGTGTTTCAGTCCTGGTCTGTGTTTCAGTCCTGGTCTGTGTTTCAGGTCTGGTCTGTGTTTCAGGTCTGGTTCAGTCCCGGTCTGTGTTTCAGTCCTGGTTCAGTCCCGGTCTGTGTTTCAGTCCTGGTCTGTGTTTCAGTCCTGGTCTGTGTTTCAGGTCTGGTTCAGTCCCGGTCTGTGTTTCAGTCCTGGTTCAGTCCCGGTCTGTGTTTCAGTCCCGGTCTGTGTTTCAGGTCTGTGTTTCAGTCCTGGTTCAGTCCCGGTCTGTGTTTCAGTCCTGGTCTGTGTTTCAGTCCTGGTCTGTGTTTCAGGTCTGGTTCAGTCCCGGTCTGTGTTTCAGTCCTGGTTCAGTCCCGGTCTGTGTTTCAGTCCCGGTCTGTGTTTCAGGTCTGTGTTTCAGTCCTGGTTCAGTCCCGGTCTGTGTTTCAGTCCCGGTCTGTGTTTCAGGTCTGTGTTTCAGTCCTGGTCTGTGGTTCAGTCCTGGTTCAGTCCTGGTCTGTGGTTCAGTCCTGGTCTGTGTTTCAGTCCTGGTTCAGTCCTGGTCTGTGTTTCAGTCCCGGTCTGTGTTTCAGTCCCGGTCTGTGTTTCAGTCCTGGTTCAGTCCCGGTCTGTGTTTCAGTCCCGGTCTGTGTTTCAGGTCTGTGTTTCAGTCCTGGTCTGTGTTTCAGTCCTGGTTCAGTCCTGGTCTGTGGTTCAGTCCTGGTCTGTGTTTCAGTCCTGGTTCAGTCCCGGTCTGTGGTTCAGTCCTGGTCTGTGTTTCAGTCCCGGTCTGTGTTTCAGTCCCGGTCTGTGTTTCAGTCCCGGTCTGTGTTTCAGTCCCGGTCTGTGTTTCAGGTCTGGTTCAGTCCCGGTCTGTGTTTCAGGTCTGGTTCAGTCTCGGTCTGTGTTTCAGTCCCGGTCTGTGTTTCAGGTCTGGTTCAGTCCCGGTCTGTGTTTCAGGTCTGGTTCAGTCTCGGTCTGTGTTTCAGGTCTGGTCTGTGTTTCAGGTCTGGTTCAGTCCTGGTTCAGTCCCGGTCTGTGTTTCAGTCCCGGTCTGTGTTTCAGGTCTGGTTCAGTCCCGGTCTGTGTTTCAGGTCTGGTTCAGTCCTGGTCTGTGTTTCAGTCCCGGTCTGTGTTTCAGGTCTGGTTCCAGAACGCCCGGGCCAGACTCCGCCGCTCTCTGAACAACGCCCCCGATGTGGGCGACGCCCCCTTCGCTCACCTGGGACCCTTAGCCCCGCCCTCGCCGCCGTTCTTCGCCAGCACCATCGACCAATCGCAGCTGTCCCTGCTCATGGCGCCCATCAGCCCGGACTACGACTCCCATGATGCACCGGGGGCCGCTCTGCACGCGCTCAGAGGGGAGCACCACCCACACGCGTTCTTTTAACCTGCTCCCTGAAGGCCAGAGCGTCTCCTACAGGCCAGTGTGATGCCGTATTTGAAAGCTAAGACCTTCTAGTTTCTAAAAGTATGTTTAACATCGGTGTGAGTGAAACACACGGTTCAAAAGGATCGTCCTCAGACCCTGAAGACCAACAGATCCGAGAGAGGAGGCGGCTTTAGTGTCTTTATGACGGAGGATTTACAGAATATTCTTTTCAAAACTGTGTGAAATTAAAGTAAGAATAAAGAGTTTGTTTTGACCCAAACGGCCTCATGTGTTTTACTTCAGTCCTTTTGGGCACATTTATTGTTATTGTCAGAACATGGACAACCATAAAAGGTGGCGCTGGAGCCTCCACTTCTGATTTCACACATTTTCACTGCGACATTTTGTCAATTCAGATGTGAGGACGTGTCGCCTCCGCTGTCATGTTCCGGGCATTTGGATGCAGGTGACACCAGGGGGCGCCCTTCAACCTCCTCAGTGTAAATGTGAGTTGACTTTCTTCAGAGTGAGACTTTAGGTCAGACATGAGTGACAGTAACATGAGGCTAAATACAGTGAGCTCTTTGTTTGCAGTAAAAAGGCTGAGGCCTCATTGCTCTGAAGAAGGAAGTCATGGAGCTTCTGCTTTAGACAGAACTTCAGACTCTGCTGCAGGTAAGAGTCATATCATATTCTGAAACTCAAATATGGAGTAAAAACCTAAAAAACTATTATTACAATTACAACAAGAAAAATATTTTAAAATCCTGTATCTATTTCTGTATCTATGTATCTTTTTTTTTATTGACTCTCTTCTAAAACAGAAAACCCAAACAAGCCCTTGTCATTTGTATCTGCTGTAGGTCATGTGTGTCGTGTGAGTCGTGGTGGGTCCTGGTGGACCGTGACAGATGTGGACAGGACTGTGGTAGATCTACTTTTACTTTGGAGAAAATAGTTACTAAGTTAAGTTATACTGTATTAATCTCTGTAGAGAAATGAGTTCTCTGCATTTGACCCGCCCTCAGTATCGCATGGGGCGACCTGTAGGAGCAGTGAGCTCCAGCGTGGGCCGGCGCTCGGGGACCCGTCTCCATGATGTGGAGCCAGGCTGGTGGTCAGAAACACCTGGCTGGTGGATTCACCTATTGCACATGTTTTTTCTAACCTACCACTAACCTACGCAGACACGGGGAGAACATGCTAACTCCACACAGAAAGGCCCCGTCCAGGTGGGAATCGAACCCGGGACCGCTGCGCCACCGTGTCTTAATAAAAACTATAGAAACTGTTGAAGAAATGAACCTCACGAGCTTCTTCTGTAACATCTGTCCACATCAGTCCTGCTGCACCACGACTCAGAGGAACTGGGACAAACATGACAAACAGCAGATACACATGACAAGGGTTTGTTTTTTGATTAGATACAGGATTTTCAAATATTTTTCTTTTTGTAATTGTAATAATAATTTTCCATATATTATGTTTTTACTACATATTTGAGTTTCAGAATATGATATGACTCTTACCTGCAGCAGAGTCTGAAGTTCTGTCTAAAGCAGAAGCTCCATGACTTCCTTCTTCAGAGCAATGAGGCCTCAGCCTTTTTACTGCAAACAAAGAGCTCACTGTGTTTAGCCTCATGTTACTGTCACTCATGTCTGACCTAAAGTCTCACTCTGAAGAAACTCAGCTCACATTTACACTGAGGAGGTTGGAAGGCGCCCCCTTCTGCCAAACCTGTGGGGGGCGCTCCTCTGTCCACCCCCAGCGCTGTCCCAGTGTCGGACTCTGTGTCCCCCGTTCGCCCCGTGACCATCGCACACTCCCTGAAAGGGCCCCATGAGATTTGACACTCGCTCGTGTATCAGCTGGAGGGAGTCTGAGCGTCTGATTGGCCGAAGGGTCTGCTGCATCATAATGTCATCTTCAGTATTTCTTCACAATTAGTAATAATTAAAAGTAGTTTCCAGGTATAAAACCCGCCCTACAGAAGAGTTTAACCCCTTAACTCCCACCTGAACCGAGCACATTTTCTCCAGTTTGGCTTTACCCCAATCCAAAAGCTTCTGGAAAAAAGCTGTGAAAATAGCAACAAAACTGAGACGAAAACAATGATGGAAATGTGACAAAAAAGTGAGAAAACATTGACAAAAAAATGACAAAAAAATGACAAAAAAATGACAAAAAAAATTACGATAAAATGACTGAAATGTGATAAAAATTTTAAAAAAAAATACAAAAAATGACAAAAAAATACAAACATGTGAACATTTTTGACAAAAATGTGATAAAAATTAGAAGAAAAAAAAATACAAAAAAATACAAAAAAATACAAAAAATCACTAAAAAATTACAAAAAATTAACAAAAAAATTCTAAAAAAATCAAAAAAATTACAAAAATTTGATAAAAAATTTACGATAAAATGACTAAAATTTGATTAAAAAAAAAAAAAAAAAACACACAAATTTGATGAAAAAATGACAAAAATGTGACCAAAAAAAGAGACAAAAATTTGGAAAAAAAAATTACAAAAATGTGACAAAAAATGACAAAAATGAGTTGAATACCCAACAAAAAAAAGATGGAAAAAGAATCTGATGACGTGAGGAAAAAGAGTTCATTCATGGCTCCACAGTTTGATCTTGACGAGTCTGAGTGAATAATGACCGAGGCCTCGCGGACATTCTCGCGCGGCCCTCGCCGTGTCCCGGTGACCCGACCTTGGCGCTGAAGAGGCGCCGGTTAACGAGCGCTGACGACACTTTGGCTAATTCTGCTCAATCAGGCGCCACTTCATCACCACATCTCCCCTAAACACAAACACCCCCCCCCACACCCACACCCCCCACACACACACACACACTCCCCCCCCCCACACCCACACCCCCCCATTAGCGGAGCGTCCGGGCTCGTCTCCGCGGCTCAGGAATGAAGACGAGCCGAGTGCGTCACCGCCGTCAAACCCACGGCTTTTTAAGAAGCTCCGAGCGGCTCCAGAGTCAAGACTGAGCAGGAGACCGACCTCACAAGGTAAGAACCGACCGAAACGTCTCAGAGTCAGGCTTTTACTGACGGACTCACGGGACCGAAACATCTCAGAGCGGGTCCAAAGTCTCACTCAGGCTTTTACTGACGGACTCACAGGACAGAAACATCTCAGAGCGGGTCCAAAGTCTCACTCAGGCTTTTTACTGACGGACTCACGGGGCCGAAACGTCTCAGAGCGGGTCCAAAGTTTCACTGACGGGACCGAAACATCTCAGAGCAGGTCCAAAGTCTCACTCAGGCTTTTACTGACGGACTCACGGGGTCGAAACATCTCAGAGCAGGTCCAAAGTCTCACTCAGGCTTTTACTGACGGACTCACGGGACCGAAACATCTCAGACTTATGCCTTTGATGACCATATCCCTGTTCCCAGGGCCGGACTGGGACTGAAAACCAGCCCTGGACTCTGACCAGCCTGGCCCAAATGAGCGTAATTGTGACACTTCCACAAATACATGTTCTAACCTCTTACCCCCCGCCTAAACCAAATGGATTCTGTCCTCTTTTGGCTGTGTAACACCTCATTTGAAAGCTAAGACCCACAAAACGGACCTTTTTCCTCGCGCTGTTGCTGTGTTGTGTCACCTTTTGTATGTTTTTTGTCTTTTTTTTGTCTTTTTTGTCACATTTTTGTTGATTTTTTGTCACATTTTTGTTGATTTTTTGTCACATTTTTGTTGATTTTTTGTCACATTTTTGTTGAGTTTTTGTTGAATTTTTGTTGAATTTTTGTCACATTTTTGTTGAATTTTTGTCACATTTTTGTTGAATTTTTGTTGAATTTTTGTTGAATTTTTGTTGAATTTTTGTCACATTTTTGTTGAGTTTTTGTCACATTTTTGTTGAATTTTTGTTGAATTTTTGTTGAATTTTTGTTGAATTTTTGTCACATTTTTGTCGAGTTTTTGTTGAATTTTTGTCACATTTTTGTCACATTTTTGTCACATTTTTGTTGAATTTTTGTCAAATTTTTGATGAATTTTTGTCACATTTTTGTCACATTTTTGTTGAATTTTTGTCACATTTTTGTTGAATTTTTGTCACATTTTTGTTGAATTTTTGTCACATTTTTGTCACATTTTTGTTGATTTTTTGTCACATTTTTGTTGATTTTTTGTCACATTTTTGTTGAGTTTTTGTTGAATTTTTGTCACATTTTTGTTGAATTTTTGTCACATTTTTGTTGAATTTTTGTCACATTTTTGTTGAATTTTTGTTGAATTTTTGTTGAATTTTTGTTGAATTTTTGTTGAATTTTTGTTGAATTTTTGTCACATTTTCGTCACATTTTTGTCACATTTTTGTCACATTTTTGTTGAATTTTTGTCACATTTTTGTCACATTTTTGTTGCATTTTTGTTGCATTTTTGTTGCATTTTTGTCACATTTTTGTTGAGTTTTTGTTGAATTTTTGTCACATTTTTGTCACATTTTTGTTGCATTTTTGTTGAATTTTTGTCACATTTTTGTTGCATTTTTGTTGAGTTTTTGTCACATTTTTTTTTTAATTCTTAATTTAATTTTTTTCTATCATTTTTTGTTGTGTTTTTTTGTGTTTTTCTCATGTTTTCATCCTCTTTTTCTCGCTATTTTGATGCTTTTCTTTTGAGCTCATAGATTTGGGTAAAGCTCGGTTGAGGCGGGACTGGAGGCCCTTCTGTGCTCTTCCAGAATACAGGACATATGGCCAGTCCGCCCCTGTCAGTCGTCTGTCCTGAGCAGATCCTGCAGTTACATATTGGTTTTCCAGGTCTCCTCCTCTCCTGACTCCTCCTCTTCGTCTCTCGTCTCTGTGTCTGGTCCAGATGCAGTCTCCATCCTCCGCCTCCTCTCCTCTCCTCCTGCTCCTGGCTCTGGTTCTCCTCTGCCCCCCCCAGGCCTCCTCCGCTCCTCTGCCCACGGACCAGCCTCCTCGCTCAGCCCTGCACCTGCTCCAGGCTCTGCTGGACCCCGGACCGGACCGGAGACCGCACAGAGACCGAGACCCGGACCCGAGGACGGACCGGAGACCACACAGAGACCGAGACCCGGACCCGAGGACGGACCGGAGTCTGGATCTGGTGAGGAAAGGAACTCTCTCGCCGGGGGGAGTTGTAGGAGGTGTTGCCTGTCTGGTTTTTGGAGACTGGGTGGAGACTGGAGTCGCTGCTGGTCCGAGAGACGTCTCCGAGACGTCCCCTGGAGATAAGGGAGTCTCCAGGGAGTCTCCGTGAAAACAGGTTTGATTTCAGTGGAGTTTCCGCACGGTCTCTGAGAAGTCTCAAATACACACGGATGTAAAGGTTTTTCCACATAAAAACCTTTAACCTCTTAACTCCCGCCTGAACAGATCCCGTTTTCTCCAGTTCGGCTTTACCCGAATCAAAAAGCTTCTTGGGGAAAAAAGCACCAAAACAGCCACAAAGAAATGAGAAGAAAACAAGGATGTAAACGCGACAAAAAAAATGACAAAAATTCAACAAAGATGTGACAAAAATGTAAAAAAAAAATGTGAGAAAAACTCAACCAAAAAGTGACAAAAACTTGACAAAAATTCATCAAAAAGTGACAAAAACTGAACAAAAACTTGACAAAAAATTTACAAAAATTTAACAAAGATGTGACAAAAATTGGACAAAAATGTAACAAAAATTAAAAAAAAACTTGACAAAAATTTGACAAAAATTTGACAAAAAATTGACAAATATGTGACAAAAACTCAACCAAAAAGTGACAAAGAATCAACAAAAACTTGACAAAAAAAATGACAAAAATTCAACAAAGATGTGACAAAAATTTGACAAAAATTTAAAACAAAATGTGACAAAAACTTGACAAAAATTCAACAAAAATTCAACAAAAATGTGAGAAAAACTCAACCAAAAAGTGACAAAAAATCAACAAAAACTTGACAAAAAATGACAAAAATTCAACAAAGATGTGACAAAAATTTGACAAAAATTTAAAACAAAATGTGACAAAAACTTGACAAAAACTCAACCAAAAAGTGACAAAAACTCCACAAAAACTTGACAAAAAATTTACAAAAATTCAACAAAAACTTGACAAAAATTTGACAAAAATTTGACAAAAAATTGACAAAAACTCAACCAAAAAGTGACAAAAATTCAACAAAGATGTGACAAAAATGTTTTAAAAAATGTGCGAGATAAAGTTTTTGAAATCATGTCGGGTGTAGTTGGTAAATCCACTCACTGTTGCACCTTCTCGGGTTCGTCTCTCAGCTTCTCAGAAATCGTCTCTGGTTTTCACGACTCTTCTGGCACGTCGGGCTTTACTAACAACATGGAAAAGCCCGACAACCTCCATCTTATATTCACTGGCTCATTGGCTTAGAAAAGATGTGTTTTATTGTGAAAGACTCCCTTGACAAATGTTCTAAAACATGGAACCCTTTATTTGAGACTCTCAGAAGAATTAATTTCCCTTTTGTTCCCGATTAAACAGTTTGCTCATATCAACATAACTAACTCCCTGCACCGGCTTTTCGTCTTGGTCCTTTTTTGTTGTTGTTTTTTGTTCGTCTGGTCTCGTTTAGATTATTGAGAAATTATTTTATGATGAATGTAATGTTTTTTTTTGTGTGTTTATGATTTTGGTGAGTGTTCCATTGTTTTTCTCTGTCTATCTTGGCATAGTCTGTTTTGAAAAGTGGGTTTTCACTTGTATTTGTTATGTGCCTTAAAGGAATAGGCCACCGTTTTTACATACTGAGATATGCTCTTACCTCACCTTAGTCGAGTTAATATATCCCCGTCTGGTCGCAGCTTCTATTGACGGAAGTGAGCGGGGGAAGTCTTTAGGAGTTACTGCGCGGACGCTGTGCTCCTCGTATCATTACGCCTCACAATATAGTCCCCCTTTTTATCTGCTTATAAAATCGACATGCTACATTTCTGTGTAAATATACTTCGCATGAAAACACTTCACGTAACTTTATTTAAATAGGGAACACGTGGAAGAGCTTGGTAGCTTCTATCGTGAGCTTTTTTGGAGCTATGTGACATGTGGGAGAGGCTGCGTATGTGTGAGCGCACGGACAAAGACCAGACGGGGATATATTAACTCGGCTAAGGTTAGGTAAGAACTAGGGCTGAAACAACTAATCGATTAATCGACGACTAATCGATTATTGAAATAGTTGTCAACTATTTTAGTAATCGATTAATCGTTTTCTAGTAAACACAGACTTAAAAAGAGCAAAAATTACATGAACATTTTTCATTTTTGATGGAAACCTACTTTGTTTTTCAAGTTAGAGTCTGTAGAGTTTTGTACATTGAAAATTTCACAGATATCGGTCTGTGTCTCATCCAATTAATAAAGCAGAACTGGCACTACAAAAACACTTTACAACACAGTTTAAGTTTACTCCATCAACATGTCCTCAAGAGATGCCACTTTAGCTTTATGTGATTAAAAATAAATGAAAAAATACAATTTTCATACACCATTCACAGCCAAGCGATTAATCGTAAAAATAATCGGTAGATTAATCGCTTACCAAAATAATCGTTAGTTGCAGCCCTAGTAAGAACATGTCTCAGTATGTAAAAACGGTGGCCTATTCCTTTAAAAATGTAAAATAAAGTTGGGGGAAAAAAACAAAAAAAATGTGAGAAAAACTCAACCAAAAAGTGACAAAAACTTAGCAAAAATTTGACCAAAATTTGGAAAGAAAAAAAAAAATAACATAAAAAAAGGTGACAACACTGCAACAACGCGAGGAAAAAGATCAGTTTTGCGGGTCTTAGCTTTCAAATGAGGTGTTACACAGGCCTATAGCCAAAGAGGACAGCATGCGTTCAGTTTAGGGGGGTGGTCAGAGGTTAAAGTAAAGAGAGTCATGATTTTGGATGTTCTTCCACCTCTGCTCCTGGTTCTTTCCTCATGGACTCGTGTGTTTTCCGCAGCTGGACGCCTTGGAGCTGTTTCCCTCCTGGGTCCGGTCAGACCTGGGTCCAGACCTGGGTCCAGACCTGGGTCCAGACCTGGGTCCAGACCTGGGTCCAGGCCTGGGTCCAGACCTGGGTCCAGACCTGGGTCCAGACCTGGCTCCAGACCTGGGTCCAGGCCTGGGCTCGGACTCCCATGAGGACCTGTACCTGGACTGGGCCTTGGCGCGGTCGGAGCGGGAGGACCTCCAGAGGGATTTGGAGGAGGGGGAGCGTCTGTCGGAGGCCCTGACCGCGGTGGCCGGAGGCCTGCAGGCCGTCAGCCGGGAGAAGGGCGGCTTCGGCTTCCGCTTCGGGAGGAAACGCACCACGGTGGCGAACTTCGGGAGCAGCCGGGACTGAGATCTGCGGCGGGACGGTTTTTACATTCCTCTTGTTCACATGTTTTTGAAGAGGCGGCTCTGGTTTTGTAAAGGAACAGGTTGTAAATCTAACAATAAAGAATATGATTTTTTATAATTCCAGTATTGAACTTGTAAACTGTGATTCCATCGGGTCAATTTACTCCGACACACATTCACATTTTCGATGAACATTCTTGAGTCTTTCCCGCTCAGATCGACAGACGAGATAAAGACCAGGTTTTTTTTACTTAACGCCTTAACTCCCACCTGAACCGAGCACATTTTCTCCAGTTTGTCTTTACCCCAATCCAAAAGCTTCTGGAAAAAAGGTGGGAAAATAGCAACAAAACTGAGACGAAAACAATGATGGAAATGTGAGAAAAAAGTGAGAAAACATTGATGAAAAAGAGGCAAAAATTTGACAAAAAATGACCAAAAAACGACAAAAATTGGATAAAAATTTGACAAAAAAATTACAAAAATGTGACAAAAAAACATGACAAAAATTTGATTAAAAAATGACGAAAATCTTTTAAAAATGTGACCAAAAAATGACCAAAAAAGTGACGAAAAATTGATGAAAAAGTGGCAAAAAAATTACTAAAATGTGACCAAAAAATTACCAAAATGTACGAAAAAAAAAGACAAAAATTTGATAAAAAATTGACGAAAAAGTGAAAAAAATTGACAAAAAAGTGATGAAACATTGACGAAAAAGAGGCAAAAATGTGACAAAAAATGACCAAAAAACGACAAAAATTGGATAAAAATTTGACAAAAAAATTACAAAAAATTACAAAAAATGACAAAAAAATGACAAAAAAGTGGAAAAAATGACAAAAAATTGATTTAAAAAAAATCGACGAAAATCTTTTAAAAATGTGACAAAGAATGACCAAAAAAATGATCAAAAAATGACCAAAAATTGGACAAAAAATGACAAAAATGTGAGAAAAAATGATAAAAAAAATGACAAAAAAGTTACATAAATGAGTTGAATACCCAACAAAAAAATTATGGAAAAAAAATCTGCTGCCGTGAGGAAAAAGATCCTCTCGGTTCAGGCGGGAGTTAAGAGGTTAAAGGAACAGGCCAGTGTTTTCCAGACTGAGACATGTTCTTACCTGAGCTTAGACGAGTTGATCCGTACCTGTCTGGTCTTTGTGGAAGAGCTCGGTCGCCTCTAACTTCACCCCCGTTTGGAGCCATAGGAATACACTGCGAGAGGCCAAATGCTAACAACATCTTTGGTCTTTTTGTTTGACTGAGCGCACACACAAAGACCAGACAGGTACACATCAACTCCCCCCCCGGGGTCTGAGATCGCTGAGCTCAGGGTTAATCTCTGTAACAGTTGGACATTTCCATATGAAACAAAAACTGGCACAGAGTCCAGCGTCTTCTCTCTCAGCACAGAGGATCTCAGGTCACATGACCGTCTCACAAAGGCACGAGTGAAGCTAATGATTAAAGGACTTTCAGCCAGAGACGGTTTGTGAATCGAATCTTTCCAAATAATGATCAGAGAAAACATTGGGACTCCGTTACTTTTCATATCATGACATAATGTCGTCAATGTAACCTATTATTATTATTATTATTATTATTATTATTATTATTTATTTTTTAATATTATTATTTTTATTATTATTTGTTATTACTTCTTAATATTATTATTTATTATTATTTTATTTTCTTGTAATTCTTTTTTTTTCTTCATTTTTTTATTATTTTTATTATTTTCTTATTATTGTTTTTATTATTTTTTTAAATTATATTTTTTTATCTTATTATTTTGTATTATTATTATTATTATTTGTTATTATTTTTCAATATTATTTATTATTATTATTCTTATTATTTTATTTTATTCTTATTTATTTATTCTTATTAATTTTATTTTATTTTATTTTATTTTTTATTATTTTATTATTATTTATTTATTTTTATTTATTATAATTTATTTTTTATTTTTTTTATCATTATCATCATTATTATTATTATTATTATTATTATTATTATTAACTATTACAGGAATACATGGGGAGGTTTGCAAAGGTCACGTGACCTGAAGAACTCAACACTTCATTAGATCGATTCAGACTCTGAACAGAAAAGTGTTTGTCTGATTCAGCAGAAAGATTGTGTTTGTAAAATGTAAATAAAGATTTACAGAAAGAATCTTTGTCGTCTGTGAAATGTTCCAAATAAACCTTCACCACAGTCAGGCCAGGACAGAGTGTAAAACAGAGTAAATCTCCTTTTACCTGGTTAAATAAAGGGAGGGAGGTCTTTGTTCATTTGTTGGTGAGTGTGAGATGAAAGAAGCTCCGCCTCAGATCAAGTCCAACTTTATTTATCAAATGCATCAAGCACAAGGTACAAAAGCATGAGGAGAGTTCTGCCCTGGGGCGCCCTCTGCTGGACAAGAACTGATCTACATTTAGAAACATCGATAAAACACGAGAGTCTGGCTCGTTCTTTTAATAAAACATTCAAACCGGAGTCTGGTCCTAAACAAGAACATAAAATAAAACAACATTACGGAGTTACATCGAAATAAAAGCCCTTCTGCAGCGGCTCCTGTGACGGCGAGCGAGCGCGGCTAAAGCTGAACAACGACGAACATCTAACCCCTTAACTCCCGCCTGAACCGAGCACTTTATCTACAGTTTGGCTTTACCCCAATCCAAACGCTTCTGGAAAAAAGCTGTGAAAAAGCAACAAAACTGAGACGAAAACAATGATGGAAATGTGACGAAAAAGTGACGAAAAATGGATGAAAAAGTGGCAAAAATGTCACAAGAAATTGACAAAAATTTGATAAAAAAAATGGATAAAAAATGACAAAAATGTGACAAAAAAATGACAAAAATGTGATTAAAATTCGACAAAAAATGACAAAGATTGGACCAAAAAAAAGACAAAAATGTGAGTAAAATTTGTCACAAAAATTTAAAAAAAAATGGACAAAAAAATATTACAAAAATGACAAAAATGTGAGAAAAAAAGACAAAAATTTGACAAAAAAATGACAAAAATTTGTCAAAAAAATAAATAAAAAAAGACAAAAATGTGACAAAAAAATGACAAAAATGTGATTAAAATTTGACAAAAAATGACAAAAATTGGACCAAAAAAAAGACAAAAAATTGACAAAAAAAGACAAAAATGTGAGTAAAATTTGTCACAAAAATTAAAACAAATTGACAAAAAAAACCTTAAAAAAATAAAATGTGAGAAAAAAAGACAAAAAATTGACAAAAAATTACAAAAAAAAAGACAAAAAATTACAAAAATTTGACCAAAAAAAAGACAAAAATGTGAATAAAATTTGTCAGAAAAATTAAAAAAAATTAACAAAAAAAAAAAAAAGACAAAAATGTGACAAAAAATGATTAAAAAATGACAAAAAAGTTACAAAAATGAGTTGAATACCCAACAAAAAAATGATGAGGAAAAAGATCCTCTCGGTTCAGGCGGGAGTTAAGAGGTTAAGGACAAACAAACATTTAAGGCCAACACGGCCGAGGCAACGGAACAGACCTGTGGCAACAACAACGAGCACGAGCTCCAGGAAAAAAGTCTAATCAACAGTTTCAACGGATTCAGATCTTCATGTTCGTTTGAGGCAGTTTGTGGACGTCTCTCCGGGACCGCCCTCTCCGGGACCGCCCTCTCCGGGACCGCCCTCTCCGGGACCGCCCTCTCCGGGACCGCCCTCTCCGGGACCGCCCTCAGCCCCAGAAGCGCTGGCGTCCAGGGGGCGGGGCCTGCTCCGTGTAGGGCGGGTTGGAGAGGCCGCCGCTCAGCTCCATGGTAACCATGAAGTACAGGTTGGCGACCATCATGGCGAGGGACGGGAGGAAGGACAGACCGAACCCGAAGGCCCTGACGCTGCTCTGGAAGGCGGCGGCGACCCAGTACACCAACCTTTAAAGGACACACATGATTACCTTTAAAGGACACACAGGATTAACACCAACCTTTAAAGGACACATGATTAACACCAGGCTTTAAAAGGACACACATGATTACCTTTAAAGGACACATTATTAACACCAACCTTTAAAGGACACACATGATTAACACCAGGCTTTAAAGGACACATTATAAACACCAACCTTTAAAGGACACATTATAAACACCAGCCTTTAAAGGACACACATGATTAACACCAGGCTTTAAAGGACACATTATTAACACCAGCCTTTAAAGGACACATTATAAACACCAGCCTTTAAAGGACACACATTATAAACACCAGCCTTTAAAGGACACATTATAAACACCAACCTTTAAAGGACACACATTATAAACACCAGCCTTTAAAGGACACATGATTAACACCAGGCTTTAAAGGACACATTATAAACACCAACCTTTAAAGGACACACATGATTAACACCAGGCTTTAAAGGACACATTATAAACACCAGCCTTTAAAGGACACATTATAAACACCAACCTTTAAAGGACACACATGATTAACACCAGGCTTTAAAGGACACATTATAAACACCAACCTTTAAAGGACACATTATAAACACCAGCCTTTAAAGGACACATTATTAACATCAGCCTAAACTACTACTAAACTACTAAACTACTGGTATTAGTAGTAGTTTAGGTGCTACTAATACCAGTAGTACCTAAACCTTTAACCAGGGCTGGGACTGTTAAAGGTTTAGGTACGACTGGTATTGAAAAAATAAGTATCAAAAGCAGGAACAGAAAAAAATATAAAATCTTTACTTTGAGGAAAAAAAATGTGTTTTTTTTTTTTAAACAAGGGAAAAAAATGGGGGAAATTTGGGAAATAATTAAAAAAAAGAAAGGTGGTAAAAATGAGAAGAAAACAAAAGTGGGGATTTTTTTTTTCAATAAAAAAAAGATAAATCAGGAAGAAAAAAAGCTTAAAAAGTTGATAATAATTCGGGGGGAAATGTGGGAAAAAAAATCATAATTGGGCAAAAAAAAGTGGGGAAATGTGGGGGTAAAAAATGATAAAACTGGACAAAACGTGAAAAAAAATTGGGATTTTTTTGTTTTACTTTTGAAACGTTTTGGGGAAAATAAATTGAAAAAGTTTGAGAAAATTTGGAAGAAAAAAAATGATTAACACCAGCCTTTAAAGGACACATTATTAACACCAGCCTAAACTACTACTAAACTACTAATACTACTGGTATTAGTAGTAGTTTAGGTACTACTAATACCAGTAGTACCTAAACCTTTAACCAGGACTGGGACTGTTAAAGGTTTAGGTACGACTGGTATTGAAAAAATAAAAGTATCAAAAGCAGGAACAAAAAATAAAATAAAATCTTTACTTTGAGGAAAAAATGAGTTGTTTTTTTAAACAAGGAAAAAAAATGGGGGAAATTTGGGAAATATTTTTTAAAAAGAAAGGTGGTAAAAATGAGAAGAAAAAAAAAGTGGGGATTTTTTTTTTTTTAAATAAAAAAAAAAGATAAATCAGGAAAAAAAAAAGCTTTAAAAGTTGAAAATAATTTGGGGGGAAATGTGGGGGAAAAAATCATAAAAAAAAAAAAAAAAGTGGGGAAAATGTGGGGGTAAAACATGATAAAACTGGACAAAACGTGAAAAAAAATTGGGCTTTTTTGTTTTACTTTTGAAACGTTTTGGGGAAAATAAATTGAAAAAGTTTGAGAAAATTTGGAAGAAAAAAAAGGGAGGAAAAACAACTTGAGAAAGATGATATAGATGAGATGGATGATAAACCTTAAACCCTATTTATGATTAGGTTTTATATTATATTTCTGTTTGCCTGGAGGTTAAAGGTGGGAACGTACCGTCCGAGGCAGAAGAGGACGGTGAGCAGCGGCACCAGTTTGAGCTGCTCCTGGCTCAGGTACGTCGCCATGACGACCAGCTGCAGGAAGAAGACCAGGAAGAGGTGGGCGGAGTCCGACACGAAGGCGCGGTGCACGGCGACCTCAGTGGAGCCCGCCCCCTTCTGTTCGCCGGAGCCACACCCCCCCGCGTCGCACAGGGCGCGGACTTCACCGGAGCGCAGCCGCGACACGCCCAGAACCAGGAACCCTGCAACGGGAAGGTCCAATGCTAACGGCGCTAGGCTAGGCTAACACATAGAAATGAGTGAGCGCTAAGCTAACATTATTCTTATTCTTAACTTAAAGGGACTATAAGGAGTTTTAAAATGTTAAAATTAAGTATTTTCCTCCCCCTACATGTTCCAGCCATGTCCTAATGTGTAGAATGTGCCCAGACCTGTTCACCACAACTGCCTCTAAAATCCTGTACGGTCACTCAAAAATGTGTCACTTCGGCCCGAATTGCCTTCATGCACGAGCTTAATATAGAAGGTGCAGTTACACATATGGCCTGAGGTGGCAGTAGTGAGTATAAAATGGCGAACTTGCTTCCAGCCCCTTTAAGGTTGGTCCTTTCAGATTTTTTTATGTCCAATGCTAACTGTTCCATGTAAACCAATGGACGGCGCTAGGCTAGGCTAACCCATAGAAATGAGTGAGCGCTAAGCTAACACTCGCTTATTCTTACGTCGAGGTTGGTCCTGGGATTAAAAGGAAGTGACTTGGTTGTTTCAGCAACTTTTTATTTCTCTCAATGTTTTCAATTCTTTTTTGCCCAACGTTTGCCCCATTTTGTTTATAAATTGTTCCCTATATTTTTTTTCTTGTTTTTCCAAATTATTCCCAATTTGTTCCTATTTTTTGCCAATTTTTTTCTCTATTCTTCCAATTTTTTCCAAAATTTTCTGCCCAATTCTTATATATTTTCCCCTAATTTTTGCCCCAATTTTTTTTTTTCCATTTAGAGTAAAAATCCTTAGTGTTTCTCCCATAGCTTCTCCCTTTTTTTTTTTAAGGAAAAAACACGGCTTAATGTCCAATGCTAACTGTTCCATGTAAACCAATGGACGCCGCTAGGCTAACCCATAGAAATGAGTGAGTGCTAAGCTAACACTTGCGTATTCATTGGCGGTCTGTCACTGAGTTTGAAGCAGCAAAAAAAAAAAAAAAAAAGAAATTTTTTTTTTACACTGAATTTTTTTAGCAGCGAAAAAAATTACGCAGATTTTTTTTTTCCAATATTGTTATAAATTCAGTGTATGGAAACCACTTTGATAATAAAAACACAAATAAACCTTCATAGGATCGAGATAAGCCCCACCTCGACCAAGTATATTTTCTCCAGATTGGCTTTACCCAAATCTAAAGCTTCTTGGAGAGACAAAAACATGGCAATTAGTTTTGCAGGTCTTAGCTTTCAAATAAGGCGCTGGACATTCATTTCAGAATTAGATTTGGGTAAAACCTTTTTCCGTCTGCCCTGTTTCATCTACATTACAGAACACTCAACACTCTGTTAGTTATTTGGTTTTATTTTGTTTACCCTCTTAACTCCCGCCTGAACCGAGAGGATCTTTTTCCTCATGTCATCACATTTTTTTCCATCATTTTTTTGTTGGGTATTCAACTCATTTTTGTGACTTTTTTTTGTCATTTTTTTGTCACATTTTTTTTCATTTATTTGTCTTTTTTTTTTTAATCAAATTTTGGTCATTTTTTTGTCACATTTTGTCAAATTTTTTATTTTTTTTGTCAATTTTTTATCACAATTTTGTATTTTTTTTTCATTTTTTTGTCAATTTTTGTCATTTTTTTGCCAATATTTTCATCAATTTTTTGTCACATTTCCATAATTTTTTTGTTGGGTATTTATCTCATTTTTGTGACTTTTTTGTAATTTTTTTGTCACATTTTGGTCATTTTTTTTGTCGCATTTATTCATTTTTTCGTCAATTTTTATCCAATTTTTGTCATTTTTTGTCACATTTTTGGTCATTTTTCATACATTTTTTGTCAATTTCTTGTGACATTTTTGCCACTTTTTCATCAATTTTTCGTCACTTTTTTGTCAATGTTTTCACACTTTCTTGTCACATTTTCATGATTTTTTTGTTGCGTATTTAACTCATTTTTGTCATTTTGTTGGTCATTTTTTGTCACATCTATTCATTTTTTCGTCAATTTTTTCATCACATTTTTGTCATTTTTTGTCATTTTTTTGTCATTTTTTGTCAATTTCTTGTGACATTTTTGTCATTTTTTGGTCAAATTTTTGTGTCACATTTTTGTCATTTTTTTGGTCAATTTTTGGTCAAATTTTTATCACAATTTTGTCATTTTTTTAATTTGTCAATTTCTTGTGACATTTTTGCCACTTTTTCATCAACGTTTTCGTCACTTTTGTCACATTTCCATCCTTGTTTTTGAGTTCAGGATTAAACTGCACTCGGTGATAAAACCTACGACATAAACGTCACAGACTGGATTTGAACTGTCGACTTCTGAACCGTGAGTTTTACCGAATGCGATGGGCAGCGTGGCGAAGACGGAGCAGCGCAGCGTGTACACCAGCCTGAAGGGGGCGCCGTCCATCACCGGGGCGTCGAAGGGCAGGAACACGTACCCGCCCCAAATCAGGAAGGGGAACAGCAGAGCGGCCGTCCCCAGCGACACCGCCATCTTCAGGACGAGGCGCTCACTGCAGCAGCGGCCTGGAGCAGAGGATCACACTCAAACCTCAGACGCCGTGACATCACTAAGCTCCTCCCACACCAGGAAGCACTAACACCATCTCCAGGATGAGGCTCGGGACGGTACCTGTGGGCAGGGCTTCCTCTTGCCACTCCTCCTCCAGGAAGTGCTGCTGGAGGAAGGGCGTCTTCTCAGGCTCCGCCTCCCACGCCGGGGCGGGGCTGAACACTCGAGCCGCGCTCACAGGCAGCGTGTTCTCCTCCCAGGCCCCGCCTCCCTCTCTCATGGCGTCCTCCTGCCAGGCCCCGCCCCCCGCCGTCATGTCCTGGCTCTCCGTCCAGCTGCTGCTCTCTGGGGGCTTGAGCTCGGACATCTGCAGACACTGAGAGGACGTCATATACTGGTCATATACTGGTCATATACTGCCCATATACTGCCCATATACTGCCCATATACTGCCTATATACTGCACATATACTCCCTATACACTGTCCATATACTGCCCATATACTGCCCATATACTGCCCATATACTGTCCATATACTGCCCATATACTGCCCATATACTGCCCATATACTGCCCATATACTGTCCATATACTGCCCATATACTGCTCATATACTGCCCATATACTGCTCATATACTGCCCATATACTGCCCATATACTGCCCATATACTGCCCACATACTGGTCACATACTGGTCACATACTGCCCATGTACTGCCCATGTACTGCCCATGTACTGCCCATGTACTGCCCATATACTGTCCATATACTGTCCATATACTGCCCATATACTGCCCACATACTGGTCACATACTGCCCATATACTGCCCATGTACTGCCCATGTACTGCACATATACTGCACATATACTGCCCATATACTGCCCATATACTGCCCATGTACTGCACATGTACTGCACATGTACTGCACATGTACTGCACATATACTGCCCATATACTGCCCATATACTGTCCATATACTGCCCATATACTGCTCATATACAGCCCATATACTGCCCATATACTGCTCATATACTGCCCATATACTGCTCATATACAGCCCATATACTGCTCATATACTGCTCATATACAGCCCATATACTGCTCATATACAGCCCATATACTGCCCATATACTGCTCATATACTGCCCATATACTGCCCATATACTGCTCATATACAGCCCATATACTGCCCATATACTGCCCATATACTGCTCATATACTGCTCATATACTGCCCACATACTGCCCACATACTCCCCATATACTGCCCACATACTGCCCACATACTGCCCACATACTGCGCATATACTCCCCATATACTGCCCACATACTGCCCATATACTGCCCACATACTGGTCATATACTGCTCATATACTGCCCATATACTGCCCATATACTCCCCATATACTCCCCATATACTGCCCATATACTGCCCATATACTGCCCACATACTGCCCACATACTGCCCATATACTCCCCATATACTGCCCATATACTGCGCATATACTGCGCATATACTCCCCATATACTGCCCACATACTGCCCATATACTGCTCATATACTGCTCATATACAGCCCATATACTGCTCATATACAGCCCATATACTGCCCATATACTGCTCATATACTGCCCATATACTGCCCATATACTGCTCATATACAGCCCATATACTGCCCATATACTGCCCATATACTGCTCATATACTGCTCATATACTGCCCACATACTGCCCACATACTCCCCATATACTGCCCACATACTGCCCACATACTGCGCATATACTCCCCATATACTGCCCACATACTGCCCATATACTGCCCACATACTGGTCATATACTGCTCATATACTGCCCATATACTGCCCATATACTGCGCATATACTGCCCACATACTGCCCACATACTGCCCACATACTGCCCACATACTGCCCATATACTCACCATATACTGCCCATATACTGCGCATATACTCCCCATATACTGCCCACATACTGCCCACATACTGCGCATATACTCCCCATATACTGCCCACATACTGCCCACATACTGCCCATATACTGCCCACATACTGCTCATATACTGCTCATATACTCCCCATATACTGCCCACATACTGCCCACATACTGCCCATATACTGCCCACATACTGGTCATATACTCCCCATATACTGCTCATATACTGCCCATATACTGCCCATATACTGCCCATATACTGCCCATATACTGCTCATATACTGCCCATATACTGCCCATATACTGCCCACATACTGCCCACGTACTGCCCACGTACTGCCCACATACTCCCCATATACTGCCTATATACTGCCCATATACTGCCCATATACTGCCCATATACTGCCCATATACTGCCCACATACTGCCCACATACTGCCCACATACTGTCCATATACTGCCCACATACTGCCCACATACTGCCCACATACTGCCCACATACTGCCCATATACTGCCCATATACTGCCCACGTACTGCCCACGTACTGCCCACATACTGTCCATATACTGCCCATATACTGCCCATATACTGCCCACATACTGCCCACATACTGCCCACATACTGTCCATATACTGCCCACATACTGCCCACATACTGCCCACATACTGTCCACATACTGCCCATATACTGCCCATATACTGCCCACGTACTGCCCACGTACTGCCCACGTACTGTCCACATACTGCCCACATACTCCCCACATACTCCCCACATACTCCCCACATACTGCCCACATACTGCCCACATACTGCCCACATACTGTCCACATACTGCCCATATACTGCCCACATACTGCCCACATACTGCCCACGTACTGCCCACGTACTGCCCACGTACTGTCCACGTACTGCCCACGTACTGCCCACGTACTGCCCACGTACTGCCCACGTACTGCCCACGTACTGCCCACGTACTGCCCATATAGTGCCCAGTTACCTCAGCTTTAAGACTCAGGCGTAAACATGACGCTTATGTTCTGTCTGCGCTGCACTAAAGCTCCACCAGGGGGCGCAAAAGGACCACGAGCCAAACCCAGCGGAAACACAAAGTCTAAAACCTGTCGTAAACACTGGACCAGGTCAGAAGTTCAGTCTGACAGAAGAACCAGGAGAACCAGGAGAACCAGGAGAACCAGGAGAACCAGGAGAACCAGACCACCAGGCTCTGATTCACCTGAACCCGGGCTTTTATCACATTAAACCTAAATCTCAGGTGTGGCTCGAGCTCCGGAAGAGCCTCTGGTTTCGGTCACTCAAAAACAAACACGGCTCAGTTTAATCCCGCGCGACCGGAAATAAAAACACACGAACCAACTCGAACTCGCGACCACCGCGGAGGCTCCGGTCCGGGACGCGCGGGGAAACACGTACCTGTTTGTACCGGGATCATCCACCTGCCGTTCACCTGAGCGCGTCCGTACGTGCACCTGTCACGAACTCCGGAAGTGGAGCCGAGAGGGGCGGGGCGCAAAGGAACGCACTTTATTTCTCCCGTGCCCGATATTAACCCCTTAACTCCCACCTGAACCGAGAGCATTTTCTCCAGTTTGGCTTTACCCCAATCCAAAAGCTTCTGGAAAAAAAGTGAGGAAATAGTGACAGAACTGAGACGAAAACAATGATGAAAATGTGACAAAAAAGTGAGAAAACTTTGATGAAAAAGTGGCAAAAATGTCAAAAAGAAATTGACGAAAAATGACAAAAATATGACTAAAAAATGACAAAATAATGACAAAAAATCAATACAAAAATTGACAAAAAATTACCAAAATGTGACAAAAAATGACAAAAAATTTATAAAAAAATTGACAAAAAAATGACCAAAATGTGACCAAAAAAATGACAAAAATATTATTAAAAAATTGTCGAAAAAATGACAAAATATAACAAAAATGTGACAAAAAATGACAAAAATGTGACAAAAAAATGTGACAAAAAATCGATAAAAAAAGACAAATAAACTACACAAATGTACACAAAAAAATGACAAAAAATTTATAAAAAATTGACAAAAAAATGTGACAAAAAATGACAAAAATGTGATAAAACATTTACGAAAAATGACAAAAAATGTATTAAAAAATGACGAAAAAATGACAAAAAAAATGACAAAAAATTGAAAAAAAATGACAAAAAAATTGGACAAAAAATGACAAAAAAAGTTACAAAAATGAGTTGAATACCCAACCAAAAAATGATGGAAAAAAAATTTGATGATGTGAGGAAAAAGATCCTCTCGGTTCAGGCGGGAGTTAAGAGGTTAAAGCCCTAAAATGGTTTGTATGTGTTGTTTGTTTGTGTTGTTTGTATGTGTTGTTTGTATGTGTTGTTTGTTTGTGTTGTTTGTTTGTGTTGTTTGTATGTGTTTGTTGTATGTGTTGTTTGTTTGTGTTGTTTGTATGTGTTGTTTGTTTGTGTTGTTTGTATGTGTTGTTTGTATGTGTTTGTTGTCAGTGAGTGTTTGAGTCTGAATGATTGGGATGAAAAAATATGTCCCAGGAGCCTCTATGGATGTTTGATCAACAGGCTCCGCCCTCCTCATTGTGTTGTACTGTAAAAACAACTCACTTTTTACTCCTCCGAACAAGTACAGGCATTCATTTTAAAGGTAAGAATCAAAATTTAGAGGGTTTTTAAAAAGAAACAACCAAGTCTGAGAAATACAGGTAAAAAAATGAACAAAAAAAAAATAGAAAACTGTAAAAAGTTTGATATCACGGCCACGCAGACAAAATATCTTACATTTTTTTGGATATTATTGTGGAAACTTAGACTCGCACCTTCATGTTCAATACCCATGACCCTCTGTGGGGGCGCGTGGGGGCGTGTGAGGTTGAAAATACAGTATTACTTTACAAAAATGTGATTCAAAATGCAAATAAATGAACAGACGATAAATATTGAGCCCAAAATTGTATCTGTCCCGTCGTCGGCTGAGCTCATTCTTTAGGCTTAACCTGAACCTGAACCAGACTCTGAACCAGAACCAGATCCGACCAGGTGAGAGTTAGATCCAGGTAAAGGACTCTTGAGTTTTGTGTGTATTTATAATCTCATTATTTCCTCCTGACCTTGAGCCGAGTGTGAACCTCTGCTCTTCGCCCTGATTGCAGCTCCTTCAGTGATTAATGATTAACGAGACGAACCTGCGGCTCCTGGAGGAAGAAAAACCACAGCGTTGTTTTTGCTCGTGATTATTAACAGTTATTTTAGCTTCTTTTATAATAGTTTAACCTCTTAACTCCCGCCTGAACCGAGAGGATGTTTTTCCTCACGTCATCAGATTTTTTTTCCATCATTTTTTGGTCAGGTATTCAACTCATTTTTGTCACTTTTTCGTCATTTTTTATATCAAATTTTTGTCATTTTTTGTCACATTTTTGTAATTTTTTCTCCAATTTTTTCTCCCATTTTTGTCACATTTTTTGTCGTTTTTTTGTAAATTTTTTTGTCACATTTTTTTCACTTTTTCGTCATTTTTTTTAATCAAATTTTTTTTACTTTTTTTGTCACATTTTTGTCAATTTTTTATCCCATTTTTGTCACATTTTTTGTGGTTTTTTTGGTCGTTTTTTTGTCAAATTTGTGTAATTTTTTTGTCAAATTTTTTTCACTTTTTTGTCATTTTTTTAAATCAATTTTTGTACTTTTTTGTCACATTTGACATTTTTTTTGTCGTTTTTTTTTTCCAATTTTTATCACATTTTGGTCATTTTTTTGTCAAATTTTTGTAAAAAAAAATTGTCAAATTGTTATCGCATTTTCATTAATTTCTCGTCACTTTTTTGTCACATCTTCATCATTGTTTTCGTCTCAGTTCTGTCGCTATTTTCTCACCTTTTTTCCAGAAGCTTTTGGATTGGGGTAAAGCCAAACTGGAGAAAATGTGCTCGGTTCAGGTGAGAGTTAAGGGGTTAATAAACTCATTATTAAAATGAAAGAAAAGCACTTAAAACATTCCACGACATGTGACAGTTTGTGAAGCGCTCTTGTGCATGTTTTGGATTGATGTGAAAGTGGGAGGGGCTTGTGACTCTGGAGCTTAAAAACTCACAGCACGAATCCTTCACTTAAATCAAAACAATTCACAACAATAAAGCATTTATTTATTAAAACATGGAGGTTTAAAGACACAGAAAATATTTACATGAGGAAAAGCAAACGGGACGAGGTCTCACTGGAGCGTTTCAGGAGTGAAAAGTGACAGATACAAACACAGAACATATTATCTTTAAAACATCAGTCGTTACAGCCACAGCTTTTAGATCTGTGTTAAATCTGCAGCCGATGGAGTTTTCTAGAATGTGTGAGTGTTTCTTTGAGCAGCAGCAGCAGGAGGAGGTCATATTAATGCTTTTATACTAGAGTTAAACTGCCACAAAAGCAGAACATTTGATTCTTAACAGAGGAATGGAGCTAAAACTGTAGTGAAATAAGAAAAACATGATTTAAAGCTCATAAAAAGGTACATTTCCATGATACGTTCCCTTTAAAACACGTAAAGCACACGTGACGGGTAAAAACGTGAGTAAAAGTGTGGTGGAGCTGCATAACGTGTGGGGACAAAGCGTTCACTTGTTGTAGAACTTCTTGTTGAGGAGGAAGATGAGCAGGTTGACGTTGACTTTGGCCTTGTCGAACATCTTCATCACGGCCACTCCGTCGTACTGAAGCTGGAGCAGCTCCTGGACGCACAGGAACGTCAGCAAACATCACAACAGGGCACGTTTGTTCACTTTGAAGTAGGGCTGTGCAATTAATCGAAATTCGATTACGATTTCGATTACAACAGTAAACAATTTCAAAATTAGCATAATCGCAAAAAATCGATTATAATAGTTTTTTTTCAATTTTTGTAATTTTTTTGTTTTTTTTTAAACAATTTTTTCAATTTTTAATTTTGGGATTTTTGTCACTTTTTTTTATGGATTTTTGTCACCTTTTTTAATGGATTTTTGTCACTTTTTTTAATGGATTTTTGTCTTTTTTTGTTGGATTTTTGTCTTTTTTCAGATGGATTTTTGTCAATTTTTTTGCTGTATTTTTGTCTTTTTTCTGCTGTATTTTTGTCATTTTTTTGTTGGATTTTTGTCTTTATTCTGATGGATTTTTGTCATTTTTTTGCTGTATTTTTGTCTTTTTTCTGCTGTATTTTTGTCATTTTTTTGTTGGATTTTTGTCTTTTTTCTGCTGTATTTTTGTCACATTTTTGCTGGATTTTTGTCATTTTTTTGCTGGATTTTTGTCTTTTTTCTGCTGAATTTTTGTCTTTTTTCTGCTGTATTTTTGTCATTTTTTTGTTGGATTTTTGTCTTTTTTCTGATGGATTTTTGTCAATTTTTTTGCTGGATTTTTGTCTTTATTCTGCTGTATTTTTGTTACATTTTATTCACTTTTTCGTCATTTTTTTGTTACATTTTATTCACTTTTTCGTCATTTTTTTAATACCAATTTTTGGTCATTTTTGTCACATTTTTGTCGTTTTTTTGTCAATTTTTTGTAATTTTTTTGTCAAATTTTTATCAAATTTTGGTCATCTTTTTGTCCATTTTTTAATCAATTTTTTTTTTTTTTGTCACATTTTTTGTCGTTTTTTTTGTCAAATTTGTGTAATTTTTTTGTCAAATTTTTATAAAATTTTGGTCATTTTTTTGTCACATTTTTGACATTTTTTGTCACATTTTTTTCACTTTTTTGTCATTTTTTTTAACCAATTTTTTGTCATTTTTGTCACATTTTTGTCGCTTTTTTGTATTTTTTTGTCAATTTTGTATCACATTTTGGTCATTTTTTTGTCACATTTTGGTCATTTTAGTCAGATTTTTTTCACTTTTTCGTCATTTTTTAATACCAATTTTTGGTCATTTTTGTCGTTTTTTTGTCAATTTTTTGTAATTTTTTTGTCAATTTTTTTCACTTTTTCGTCATTTTTTTTATCAAATTTTTTTAATTTGTCACATTTGACATTTTTTTGTCAAATTTTTTGTCCCATTTTTGTCACTTTGTCGTTTTTTTGTCAAATTTTTATCACATTTTGGTCATTTTTTTGTCACATTTTTGTAAAAAAATATTGTCAAATTGTTATCACATTTTCATTAATTTCTCGTCACTTTTTTGTCACATCTTCATTGTTTTCGTCTCAGTTTTGTTGTTATTTTCACAGCTTTTTTCCAGAAGCTTTTGGATTGGGGTAAAGCCAAACTGTAGAAAATGTGCTCGGTTCAGGCGGGAGTTAAGGGGTTAATAAACTCATTATCGAAATGAAAGTAAAAAACTGTTCGAAAAGCACTTAAAACATCCCACGAGACGCCACCGTTTGTGAAGCGCTCTTGTGCATGTTTTGGATTGATGGGGGAAAAGTGGGAGGGGCTTGTGACTGAGCAGAAACTGGAGCTTAAAAACTCACTGCACGAATCCTTCACTTAAAATCAAAACAATTCACAACAATAAAGCTTTTATTTATTAAAACATGGAGGTTTAAAGACACAGAAAATATTTACATGAGGAAAAGCAAACGGGACGAGGTCTCACTGGAGCGTTTCAGGAGTGAAAAGTGACAGATACAAACAAACAGAACAAATTATCTTTTAAACATCAGTCGTTACAGCCACAGCTTTTAGATCTGTGTTAAATCTGCAGCCGATGGAGTTTTCTAGAATGTGTGAGTGTTTCTTTGAGCAGCAGCAGCAGCAGGAGGTCATATTAATGCTTTTATACTAGAGTTAAACTGCCACAAAAGCAGAACATTTGATTCTTAACAGAGAAATGGAGCTAAAACTGTAGTGAAATAAGAAAAACTGTCATAATAACATGATTTAAAGCTCATAAAAGGTACATTTCCATGATACGTTCCCTTTAAAACACGTAAAGCACACGTGACGGGTAAAAACGTGAGTAAAAGTGTGGTGGAGCTGAATAACGTGTGGGGACAAAGCCTTCACTTGTTGTAGAACTTCTTGTTGAGGAGGAAGATGAGCAGGTTGACGTTGACTTTGGCCTTGTCGAACATCTTCATCACAGCCACTCCGTCGTACTGGAGCTGGAGCAGCTCCTGGACGCAGAGGAACGTCAGCAAACATCACAACAGGGCAGGTTTGTTCACTTTGAAGTAGGGCTGTGCAATTAATCGAAATTCGATTACGATTTCGATTACAACAGTAAACAATTTCAAAATTAGCATAATCGCCAACAATCGATTATAATTTTTTTTTTTCAATTTTTCCCAAAAAAATTTTTCCTCCCAATTTTTAATTTTGGGATTTTTGTCACTTTTTTTTATGGATTTTTGTCTTTTTTCAGCTGGATTTTTGTCATTTTTTTGATGGATTTTTGTCTTTTTTTGTTGGATTTTTGTCTTTTTTTGTTGGATTTTTGTCTTTTTTTTAATGGATTTTTGTCACTTTTTTGATGGATTTTTGTCTTTTTTTGCTGGATTTTTGTCATTTTTTTGCTGGATTTTTGTCTTTTTTCTGCTGGATTTTTGTCTTTTTTTTGTTGGATTTTTGTCATTTTTTTTGCTGGATTTTTGTCATTTTTTTGTTGGATTTTTGTCATTTTTTTGCTGGATTTTTGTCACTTTTTTGATGGATTTTTGTCACTTTTTTTTATGGATTTTTGTCATTTTTTTTTATGGATTTTTGTCAATTTTTTTGCTGGATTTTTGTCATTTTTTTGTTGGATTTTTGTCATTTTTTTTAATGGATTTTTGTCACTTTTTTGATGGATTTTTGTCTTTTTTTTATGGATTTTTGTCACTTTTTTTGTTGGATTTTTGTCTTTTTTTGTTGGATTTTTGTCTTTTTTTTATGGATTTTTGTCACTTTTTTTGTTGGATTTTTGTCTTTTTTCTGCTGGATTTTTGTCATTTTTTTGTTGGATCTTTGTCATTTTTTTTTGCTGGATTTTTGTCACTTTTTTGATGGATTTTTGTCATTTTTTTGCTGGATTTTTGTCACTTTTTTTGCTGGATTTTTGTCTTTTTTCTGCTGGATTTTTGTCATTTTTTTGTTGGATTTTTGTCATTTTTTTTGCTGGATTTTTGTCATTTTTTTGTTGGATTTTTGTCATTTTTTTGCTGGATTTTTGTCACTTTTTTGATGGATTTTTGTCACTTTTTTTATGGATTTTTGTCATTTTTTTTTATGGATTTTTGTCAATTTTTTTGCTGGATTTTTGTCATTTTTTTGTTGGATTTTTGTCATTTTTTTGCTGGATTTTTGTCACTTTTTTGATGGATTTTTGTCACTTTTTTTTATGGATTTTTGTCATTTTTTTTTATGGATTTTTGTCAATTTTTTTGCTGGATTTTTGTCATTTTTTTGTTGGATTTTTGTCATTTTTTGCTGGATTTTTGTCATTTTTTTGTTGGATTTTTGTCATTTTTTTGTTGGATTTTTGTCATTTTTTTGCTGGATTTTTGTCACTGTTTTGATGGATTTTTGTCACTTTTTTTATGGATTTTTGTCTTTTTTTTATGGATTTTTGTCTTTTTTTGTTGGATTTTTGTCACTTTTTTTATGTTTTTTTTTTAAAGGCAACAAATAATCGTTTGAATAATCGTGATTTCAATTATGACAAAAATAATCGTGATTATTATTTTTTCAATAATCGAGCAGCCCTACTTTGAAGAGCTTTACCTGGTACGTCAGGTTGAACTCCTCCATCTGGACCCCGAGGAATCGAGCTTTGACGCTGAAGCTTCCCTTCTCCGACCCGGCGCAGATCTCGAACAGGACGTTCTTAAACCTGACACAAAACAAGCACCAGGTAAAGAGAACAGTCTGTCCCGGAGCGGGCGAGGCGTCGTTTATAAGAGAACATCGAAAATGCTGTTTGGAGGAAAAGGATAAAGTTACAATGTTGAGTTTATCGCATAGATATAATATAATAAAGATGAGCCGGTCACATTCAGCCCCATTCAGAGAAAAGGTTCCCGAGTCCTGTGTGAACCTTAATGGCCGCTCTGTCTCCTCCTACGCAGCCTGTTCCTTAAAGAGGGGGTATTCTGCTTTGTTCAGTCCCATAGCACCAGTCTATATCACACTACAATGATGACAAACCTTCTGTTGGTCTGTAAATGCAGTAAATTAGAATAACTGCCTTGTATAAAATGTCTCTCTCAAAATGGCTGTAGTGAATGTCTTGAAATAGGCCTCTGTCTCTTTAAGAACCTCTGAGCCTTTAGACACGCCCCCTCCGCACGCTGTCTGTGACATCAGTGGGGGGGGGGTTCTGCTGAAGAGCAGTGGTTGGTTACTCGGCTCGGAGGCGTCTCCAGGAGGTGGGGGCGTTCCTAGGAGGACTCAGGCAAACCTGTCCCTAAAATGGCCGCCATCAGAGTTTTTACAGATTACTCAAAAATACGTGAATGTGCCAAGGCAACACTTCAGGCATGTTTTTAATGAGGGAGTGACAGAATAACACGATGGAAAGTTTGAAAAAGTCAATTTTTCATAATACCCCCCCTTTAAAAGGGCAAAAAGACAGGAAGTCTTGCACTCACAGGTGGGTGGAGCCTCCACGGAGCTCCAGAGCTTGATTGACAGGCTCTGGAGTCAGTCAATGCACTGAAAATGCTTCCAAATTTCGGGCTGATAAACAAAAACTAGCGTGGTTAAAAATATTTCACCTCCCCCAGCGCGGTCACATGGGTCACATGGGTCAGAGCGATTTTTAGAAAAAGAAAAACTCTTTGGAGCCAGGCTTTTAAACCGTTCTTGGGCCGTCTGAAGTCCCAATAGAATCAACGCTCCCAAGTGTCTCTTGGAGCCCCCCCGGCCACCAGGGGGCGGTATTACAGCAATGTCAGCTCCCGCCCTGAGGACCATAGAGGAGCGCGATCCTCACCCATTGGTTTATCTCCAATGTCAAGAAACGTGTGGGGGATAAAAGGGGGATATACTTAGGAAAACGTTGAAATAAAAAAAGGAGAAAAATGAATTGGGAAAAAAAGTGGAATAAAATGGGGGAAGATTGGGATTTTTTTTGGAGGGAAAAAGAGGAAAACTTTGAAAAAATAATTACAAAAATGTAAAAAACAAATATGTAAAAAGGGGTAGGAAAAGTGGGTGTAAAATATTTTTTTTTAAAAGTGCAAAAATGTTGACAAAAAGTTGGATAAATTGGGATTTTTTGTGTGTGTGTGAAAAATTATTATTATTATTTTTTTTTTATGTATTAAAAAAGGGGGTAAATAATGTAGGAAGTTCGTTCTGCCCTGTCATGGTCTGTTCAGGATAATTATCTTTTTAAGGAACAAAGTGATCTACATTTAGACGTTTGCAGCATATTTCTGTATATTTCTGACAGTTATAAGTCAGTCTCTAGTTTGTCGATATACAATGAAAACGAGGATCAGTTTTGCAGGTCTTAGCTTTCAAATGAGGCATTACACCGTTGCCCTCCAGTCGAGAAGCTTTTAGATTTAAGTAAAGCCGAAGTGGAGATACTGGTGAGAGGTTCTTACTGGCTCTGGGGCAGGTCCTCGATCTCCAGCAGCACTCCCTTCTCCTGCAGCCGGGTGGCGCTGTAGCTCAGGGCCTTCCTCTTGCCCTTGCTCTCCTGGTTCTTCTGGCTGGTGAGCTTGTCCAGGCAGGAGGTGGTGTAGTGGCGGTAGAAGTCGATCTGCTCGCTGTGGAAGCTGCTCTTGGCCTGGAGGCTGTTGAGCGTGAGGCGCAGCTTCATTAGCTCCGCCCCTCGCCGCTGGCGCCGCAGACGCTGCTGACGGATGTCCTGCAAAAACAAGCGCTTCAGTATAAGGTACGTATAGTGGACGTACTTTAGCGATCATGCTGAGTATAGCGCCCCCTGTGGTGGACGTAAGTTAGCGATCATGATGAGTATAGCGCCCTCTGTGGTGGACGTACCTTAGTGATCATGCTGAGTATATGTGACAAAAACTAAAAAAAAAAGTCACAAAAATTCCAAAACAAAAAAGTGACAAAAACTCAAAAAAATGTGACAAAAATTCAACAAAAATGTGACAAAAATTCAAAAAAATGTGACAAAAATTCAACAAAAATGTGACAAAAATTCAAAAAAATGTGACAAAAATTCAACTAAAATGTGACAATTTTTTTTTTTTTAAAGTGACAAAAATAAAAAAAAAGTGACAAAAATTCAACAAAAAAGTGACAAAAATTCAACTAAAATGTGACAAACATTTTTTTTTAAAAGTGACAACAACAAAAAAAGTGAATTTTTTTTTTTTTTAAATGTTACAAAAAAAATGTGATAATTTTTTTTTAAAAAAGGGACAAAAATTAAAAAAAAAAATAAGTGACAAAATTTCAACAAAAATGTGACACAACACAGCAATAACGTGAGGAAAAAGATCCGTTTTG
Organism: Gobius niger; assembly: GCF_951799975.1. NCBI lineage: Eukaryota > Metazoa > Chordata > Actinopteri > Gobiiformes > Gobiidae > Gobius > Gobius niger. The sequence continues at coordinate 1,419,233 of NC_136864.1, read as the reverse complement.
TGGGTCTTAGCTTTCAAATGAGGTGTTACACAGACCTTAGTGATCATGCTGAGTATAGCGCCCTCTGTGGTGGACGTACCTTAGTGATCATGCTGAGTATAGCGCTCTCTGTGGTGGACGTACCTTAGTGATCATGCTGAGTATATGTGAGAAAAACTAAAAAAAAAAGTGACAAAAATTCAACAAAAAAGTGACAAAAATTCAACTAAAATGTCACAAAAATTCCCCCCAAAAATGTGACAAAAACTCAAAAAAAAGTGACAAAAATTCAACAAAAATGTGACAAAAATTCAACAAAAATTCAACTAAAATGTGACAATTAAAAAAAAAAAAATGTTTAAAAAAGTGACAAAAAAAAAAAAAAAGTGACAAAAATTAAAAAAAAAAAGGGACAAAAAAAAATAAGTGACAAAATTTCCACAAAAATGTGACACAACACAGCAATAACGTGAGGAAAAAGATCCGTTTTGTGGGTCTTCGCTTTCAAATGAGGTGTTACACAGACCTTAGTGATCATGCTGAGTATAGCGCCCTCTGTGGTGGATGTACCTTAGCGATCATGCTGAGTATAGCGCCCTCTGTGGTGGATGTACCTTAGCGATCATGCTGAGTATAGCGCCCCCTGTGGTGGACGTACCTTAGCAATCATGCTGAGTATAGCGCCCTCTGTGGTGGATGTACCTTAGCGATCATGCTGAGTATAGCGCCCTCTGTGGTGGACGTACCTTAGCGATCATGTTGAGTATAGCGCCCTCTGTGGTGGATGTACCTTAGCGATCATACTGAGGATAGCGCCCTCTGTGGTGGACGTACCTTAGCGATCATGTTGAGTATAGCGCCCTCTGTGGTGGACGTACCTTAGCGATCATGCTGAGTATAGCGCCCTCTGTGGTGGACGTACCTTAGTGATCATACTGAGTATAGCGCCCCCTGTGGTGGACGTACCTTAGCGATCATGCTGAGTATAGCGCCCTCTGTGGTGGACGTACCTTAGTGATCATGCTGAGTATAGCGCCCTCTGTGGTGGACGTACCTTAGTGATCATGCTGAGTATAGCGCCCTCTGTGGTGGACGTACCTTAGTGATCATGCTGAGTATAGCGCCCTCTGTGGTGGACGTACCTTAGCGATCATACTGAGTATAGCGCCCCCTGTGGTGGACGTACCTTAGCGATCATGTTGAGTATAGCGCCCTCTGTGGTGGATGTACCTTAGCGATCATGCTGAGTATAGCGCCCTCTGTGGTGGACGTACCTTAGCGATCATGCTGAGTATAGCGCCCTCTGTGGTGGACGTACCTTAGTGATCATGCTGAGTATAGCGCCCCCTGTGGTGGACGTACCTTAGCGATCATGCTGAGTATAGCGCCCTCTGTGGTGGACGTACCTTAGTGATCATGCTGAGTATAGCGCCCTCTGTGGTGGACGTACCTTAGCGATCATGCTGAGTATAGCGCCCCCTGTGGTGGACGTACCTTAGCGATCATGCTGAGTATAGCGCCCTCTGTGGTGGACGTACCTTAGTGATCATGCTGAGTATAGCGCCCTCTGTGGTGGACGTACCTTAGCGATCATACTGAGTATAGCGCCCCCTGTGGTGGACGTACCTTAGCGATCATGCTGAGTATAGCGCCCTCTGTGGTGGACGTACCTTAGTGATCATGCTGAGTATAGCGCCCTCTGTGGTGGACGTACCTTAGCGATCATGCTGAGTATAGCGCCCTCTGTGGTGGACGTACCTTAGTGATCATACTGAGTATAGCGCCCCCTGTGGTGGACGTACCTTAGCGATCATGCTGAGTATAGCGCCCCCTGTGGTGGACGTACCTTAGCGATCATGCTGAGTATAGCGCCCTCTGTGGTGGATGTACCTTAGCGATCATGCTGAGTATAGCGCCCTCTGTGGTGGACGTACCTTAGCGATCATGCTGAGTATAGCGCCCCCTGTGGTGGACGTACCTTAGCGATCATGTTGAGTATAGCGCCCTCTGTGGTGGATGTACCTTAGCGATCATGCTGAGGATAGCGCCCCCTGTGGTGGACGTACCTTAGCGATCATGCTGAGTATAGCGCCCTCTGTGGTGGACGTACCTTAGTGATCATGCTGAGTATAGCGCCCTCTGTGGTGGACGTACCTTAGCGATCATGCTGAGGATAGCGCCCTCTGTGGTGGATGTACCTTAGCGATCATGCTGAGTATAGCGCCCTCTGTGGTGGACGTACCTTAGTGATCATGCTGAGTATAGCGCCCTCTGTGGTGGACGTACCTTAGCGATCATGCTGAGTATAGCGCCCCCTGTGGTGGACGTACCTTAGCGATCATGCTGAGTATAGCGCCCTCTGTGGTGGACGTACCTTAGCGATCATGCTGAGTATAGCGCCCCCTGTGGTGGACGTACCTTAGCGATCATGCTGAGTATAGCGCCCTCTGTGGTGGATGTACCTTAGCGATCATGCTGAGTATAGCGCCCTCTGTGGTGGACGTACCTTAGCGATCATGCTGAGTATAGCGCCCTCTGTGGTGGACGTACCTTAGCGATCATGCTGAGTATAGCGCCCTCTGTGGTGGACGTACCTTAGCGATCATGCTGAGTATAGCGCCCCCTGTGGTGGACGTACCTTAGCGATCATGCTGAGTATAGCGCCCTCTGTGGTGGACGTACCTTAGCGATCATGCTGAGTATAGCGCCCTCTGTGGTGGACGTACCTTAGCGATCATGCTGAGGATAGCGCCCTCTGTGGTGGACGTACCTTAGCGATCATGCTGAGTATAGCGCCCTCTGTGGTGGACGTACCTTAGTGATCATGCTGAGTATAGCGCCCTCTGTGGTGGACGTACCTTAGCGATCATGCTGAGTATAGCGCCCTCTGTGGTGGACGTACCTTAGCGATCATGCTGAGTATAGCGCCCCCTGTGGTGGACGTACCTTAGCGATCATGCTGAGGATAGCGCCCTCTGTGGTGGACGTACCTTAGCGATCATGCTGAGTATAGCGCCCTCTGTGGTGGACGTACCTTAGCGATCATGCTGAGTATAGCGCCCTCTGTGGTGGACGTACCTTAGCGATCATGTTGAGTATAGCGCCCTCTGTGGTGGACGTACCTTAGCGATCATGCTGAGTATAGCGCCCTCTGTGGTGGACGTACCTTAGCGATCATGCTGAGTATAGCGCCCCCTGTGGTGGACGTACCTTAGCGATCATGCTGAGTATAGCGCCCCCTGTGGTGGACGTACCTTAGCGATCATGCTGAGTATAGCGCCCCCTGTGGTGGACGTACCTTAGCGATCATGCCGAGTATAGCGCCCTCTGTGGTGGACGTACCTTAGCGATCATGTTGAGTATAGCGCCCTCTGTGGTGGACGTACCTTAGCGATCATGCTGAGTATAGCGCCCTCTGTGGTGGACGTACCTTAGCGATCATGCTGAGTATAGCGCCCCCTGTGGTGGACGTACCTTAGCGATCATGCCGAGTATAGCGCCCCCTGTGGTGGACGTACCTTAGCGATCATGCCGAGTATAGCGCCCCCTGTGGTGGACGTACCTTAGCGATCATGCTGAGTATAGCGCCCTCTGTGGTGGACGTACCTTAGCGATCATGCCGAGTATAGCGCCCCCTGTGGTGGACGTACCTTAGCGATCATGTTGAGTATAGCGCCCTCTGTGGTGGACGTACCTTAGCGATCATGCTGAGTATAGCGCCCCCTGTGGTGGACGTACCTTAGTGATCATGCCGAGTATAGCGCCCTCTGTGGTGGACGTACCTTAGCGATCATGCTGAGTATAGCGCCCTCTGTGGTGGACGTACCTTAGTGATCATGTTGAGTATAGCGCCCTCTATGGTGGACGTTCCTTAGCGATCATGCTGAGTATAGCGCCCTCTGTGGTGGACGTACCTTAGCGATCATGTTGAGTATAGCGCCCTCTGTGGTGGACGTACCTTAGCGATCATGCTGAGTATAGCGCCCCCTGTGGTGGACGTACCTTAGCGATCATGTTGAGTATAGCGCCCTCTGTGGTGGACGTACCTTAGCGATCATGCTGAGTATAGCGCCCCCTGTGGTGGACGTACCTTAGCGATCATGCCGAGTATAGCGCCCCCTGTGGTGGACGTACCTTAGCGATCATGCTGAGTATAGCGCCCTCTGTGGTGGACGTACCTTAGTGATCATGTTGAGTATAGCGCCCTCTATGGTGGACGTTCCTTAGCGATCATGCTGAGTATAGCGCCCCCTGTGGTGGACGTACCTTAGCGATCATGTTGAGTATAGCGCCCTCTGTGGTGGACGTACCTTAGTGATCATGTTGAGTATAGCGCCCTCTGTGGTGGACGTACCTTAGCGATCATGCTGAGTATAGCGCCCTCTGTGGTGGACGTACCTTAGCGATCATGCTGAGTATAGCGCCCCCTGTGGTGGACGTTCCTTAGCGATCATGCTGAGTATAGCGCCCTCTGTGGTGGACGTACCTTAGCGATCATGTTGAGTATAGCGCCCTCTGTGGTGGACGTACCTTAGCGATCATGCTGAGTATAGCGCCCCCTGTGGTGGACGTACCTTAGCGATCATGTTGAGTATAGCGCCCTCTGTGGTGGACGTACCTTAGCGATCATGCTGAGTATAGCGCCCCCTGTGGTGGACGTACCTTAGCGATCATGCCGAGTATAGCGCCCCCTGTGGTGGACGTACCTTAGCGATCATGCTGAGTATAGCGCCCTCTGTGGTGGACGTACCTTAGTGATCATGTTGAGTATAGCGCCCTCTATGGTGGACGTTCCTTAGCGATCATGCTGAGTATAGCGCCCCCTGTGGTGGACGTACCTTAGCGATCATGTTGAGTATAGCGCCCTCTGTGGTGGACGTACCTTAGTGATCATGTTGAGTATAGCGCCCTCTATGGTGGACGTTCCTTAGCGATCATGCCGAGTATAGCGCCCCCTGTGGTGGACGTACCTTAGCGATCATACTGAGTATAGCGCCCTCTGTGGTGGACGTACCTTAGCGATCATACTGAGTATAGCGCCCCCTGTGGTGGACGTACCTTAGTGATCATGTTGAGTATAGCGCCCCCTGTGGTGGACGTACCTTAGCGATCATACTGAGGATAGCGCCCTCTGTGGTGGACGTACCTTAGCGATCATGCTGAGGATAGCGCCCTCTGTGGTGGCCGCCTGCAGTGCGCCCTGGGCCTGCAGCTGGCGCAGGTTGCGTTGGACCTTCCTCTTCTTCTGGTCCAGGCTCAGGGCGCTGTTGGCCATCAGGGACTCGTTCCTCTTGAGTTTCTCCGGGGTCCGAGCGTCCTGCCGAGCGCGACTCTGCACCAGCCAGTTATGGTGCGCCACCTGCAGGACGGGAGGAGCTCTTTAGCCGCTCATACCAAACATGTCAGTATTTGTGAAAGAATAAGAGACCTGCTGTTGTGAGGCAGACGAGCGCAGGATCTGGGTCAGAGAGTCTCCAGGCTGAGCTCGGATCACATCGATGATCATCTGCTTTGTGCTGGAAGAGAATCAGAGGCAGAGTGTTAGAGTCAGATGGATCAGGAGTGAGATGTTAGGGTCAGATGGATCAGGAGTGAGATGTCAGGAACAGGCGGATCAGGAGTGAGATGTCAGGAACAGGCGGATCAGGAGTGAGGTGTCAGGGTGCAGACAGAGAGGAAGCCTGACCTGAGCAGCAGTCCTCTGGCGTCCGGATGCTCCTGCTCCTCGTTGAAGATGTCGAACTTGTTGGTCAGAGTCAGAGACACCTCAGTCTTTCCCACATGAGTCAGGTCAGAGTCAGAGCAGCTCTCGTCTCCTACAAACACACGCACACAAGTCTGGTAATATGAGGATATGAGATTCCAGGATAATCGGTGCGTTCTCTAAACGTTCAGCCTGAGGCCGTTGTTTACGGAGTATCACGCTCTCAGTCTGACCTGCAGTTCCGCTGAGCTCCTGTAGGGTGGGCACAGAGCCCAGGTCTCTCAGCAGCGCCCGCAGGGGGTCAGAGGCGTCTGGACTCAGCACGGACAGATGATCCACCAGCAGCTGCACACACAGTGTTATGAGTCTCCTCTCACAGACAGAGTGGCTCAGCAGTTAGACATGTGCACAGACAGAGTGGCTCAGCAGTTAGACATGTGCTCACAGACAGAGTGGCTCAGCAGTTAGACATGTGCACCTGGTGAGTGTTCCGCAGCTCGCTCAGGGAGATGTAGATCACCGGCTTGTTCACATTCAGCAGCTCCGAGTATTCGTCCACACTGAAGCGCTCCTCAGGCTCCGGGACGTCACACACGGCGGCCAGGAACCTCCTGTCACACACAGGACTGTTAGAATACTGTAATATACTATTATACTACTATTATACTACTATAATACTACAGCGGCCAGGAACCTCCTGTCACATACAGGACTGTTAGAATACTGTAATATACTATTATACTACTATTATACTACACTAGGACTATTATACTACTGTAGTATACTACTACGGCGGCCAGGAACCTCCTGTCACACAAAGGGCTGTTAGAATACTGCAGTATACTATTATACTACTATTATACTACTATAATACTACAGCGGCCAGGAAACTCCTGTCACACAGGGCTGTTAGAATACTCTAGTATACTATTATACTACTATTATACTACACTAGGACTATTATACTACTGTAGTATACTACTACGGCGGCCAGGAACCTCCTGTCACACACAGGACTGTTAGAATACTGTAATATACTATTATACTACTATTATACTACTATAATACTACAGCGGCCAGGAAACTCCTGTCACACAGGGCTGTTAGAATACTCTAGTATACTATTATACTACTATTATACTACACTAGGACTATTATACTACTGTAGTATACTACTACGGCGGCCAGGAACCTCCTGTCACACAAAGGGCTGTTAGAATACTGCAGTATACTATTATACTACTATTATACTACTATAATACTACAGCGGCCAGGAAACTCCTGTCACACACAGGGCTGTTATACTACTGTGGTATACTATTATACTACTATTATACTACGGTATAGGGGTGTAACGGTTCACGGGGATGTATTGAACCGTTTCGGTTCGGTTCGGTTCACTTACGTACCGTTTCGATGTATTATTTTCATTAAATAATGTAAATTTATTATTAGCGTCATATTAAGCGCCGCGAAACAAAGTTCCTACGCGAGTTTCCGCACGGACACTATTGAGTGACGTACATTGAAGCTGCACAAGAGAAACGGCATCACGGCAACAGCGAAAGAGAAGCCAGAGCTTGAAGACCCTCCACATCACTACAGTCTCCTGTTTGTCTTTCCGGTTCAAACTCATGACGGGGACAGACAGGTGGATAAATCCAAAGTTGTGCCGACATTGTTCCACGGAGATCGGGTTTGCAGCAGCAACACATCAAACATGTTAACGCACTTAAAACGGCATCATCCGAGTGTGAAAACCACGTCTACTGAAGAAAAGCAGCCTTGTGCAAACACCGCTAACGTCGGCATCAAACACCCCCTGACCGGGCAAAAGCATCACGCCTGGTACAGGTGTTTCATCGCTATGGATTTACGCCATATTCAGCAGTTGAAGGCGCTTTAAGTATTTGATTAAAAGTCTTGAGCCGCTACAATATCCCATCACGTCCGCACTTCAGCCACAAAGTTATACCAGCACTTTATGAAAAAGCTCAAACTGATGTGAACAAGCTGTGAGTGGCGACTGTGTCACTTACTCACAGTATTTACATTTTTATTTTAAATGTTACAAAATGTGTATTTCATTCTAAGAGTGCAATTTATTTAAAATATCACCCAAATGGGTCGCCTTTATTTATTTTATGCAAGAATTCTATTGTGTATTGGCAGCTTTTCAAAAGAAAAAATGTGTTAGTCATCGTCATCATCGTCATCATCGTCGCTGACTCAGCAGACCCACCTGAACTTCTGGTGCGTGTTGGCGATGTACTGGTTGAGCATGCGGACGTGGTACCCGTCGCCGTGGAAACCCTTGTTGGCGGCCGCGTGCTGCAGCATGCGGGCGATGGCGGCCAGCAGGTGGCGCTGCTCCGGAGAGAGGGCGGAGCCGACGGAGCGGTCCAGGACGTCGAAGCCGTCGGGGGCCACAACAGCCGGGTTCATGTAGCGATAGTAGACCAGGTTCCCCACGATCTGCAGAGGAGGAACCAGAGAGGAGCACAGGGTGAGGAGCACAGGGTGAGGAACACAGGGTGAGGAACAGGGTGAGGAACACAGGGTGAGGAACAGGGTGAGGAACAGGGTGAGGAGCACAGGGTGAGGAACAGGGTGAGGAAAAGAGTGAGGAGAACAGGGTGAGGAACACAGGGTGAGGAAAAGAGTGAGGAGAACAGGGTGAGGAACACAGGGTGAGGAACCGGGTGAGGAACAGGGTGAGGAGAACAGAGTGAGGAACAGGGTGAGGAACACAGGGTGAGGAGAACAGGGTGAAGAGAACAGGGTGAGGAACACAGGGTGAGGAACACAGTCACAGGGACGAGCCGACTCAGCCGTACCTTGTAGAGGTCGTCTTCTTTGGCCTGAGGAAACTTCTCCCTCAGAGCGTCGCGCAGAACTTTAGCCGTGTATCTCAGACCATAACTGCAGGACGGAGAGAGGAGAGAGGAGGAGGTGCAGACATCACTCTCAGCTCAGTTATTACTCAAAGACTGTAGTAAATAAATCCTGGACGTACGGCAGCAGGTGCAGGTTGGAGGTGATGGCCTTCATCACGCGGTCCGTCAGGTTCCTCAGGTTCACAATGGCCACGTCGATCCTCCTCTGCACCTCAGGGTGAGACAGCGCCTCCTCCAGGGTCACGTCGTACGGGAGAGAGCTGGAGCAAACAGAGGAGAGAGAACGTGAGGAGAGAGCACATGAGGAGAGAGAACATGAGGAGAGAGAACATGAGGAGAGAGAACATGAGGAGAGAGAACATGAGGAGAGAGAACATGAGGAGAGAGAACATGAGGAGAGAGAACATGAGGAGAGAGCTGGAGAACATGAGGAGAGAGCACATGAGGAGAGAGAACATGAGGAGAGAGCTGGAGAACATGAGGAGAGAGCACATGAGGAGAGAGAACATGAGGAGAGAGAACATGAGGAGAGAGAACATGAGGAGAGAGAACATGAGGAGAGAGAACATGAGGAGAGAGAACATGAGGAGAGAGAACATGAGGAGAGAGAACATGAGGAGAGAGCACATGAGGAGAGAGAACATGAGGAGAGAGAACATGAGGAGAGAGAACATGAGGAGAGAGAACATGAGGAGAGAGAACATGAGGAGAGAGAACATGAGGAGAGAGAACATGAGGAGAGAGAACATGAGGAGAGAGAACATGAGGAGAGAGCTGGAGCAAACAGGAGAGAGAACGTGAGGAGAGAGAACATGAGGAGAGAGCTGGAGCAAACAGGAGAGAGAACGTGAGGAGAGAGAACATGAGGAGAGAGAACATGAGGAGAGAGAACGTGAGGAGAGAGAACATGAGGAGAGAGAACGTGAGGAGAGAAAACATGAGGAGAGAGAACGTGAGGAGAGAGAACGTGAGGAGAGAGAACATGAGGAGAGAGCACATGAGGAGAGAGAACGTGAGGAGAGAGAACATGAGGAGAGAGAACATGAGGAGAGAGAACATGAGGAGAGAGAACATGAGGAGAGAGAACATGAGGAGAGAGAACGTGAGGAGAGAGAACATGAGGAGAGAGAACATGAGGAGAGAGAACATGAGGAGAGAGAACATGAGTAGAGAGAACATGAGGAGAGAGAACATGAGGAGAGAGAACGTGAGGAGAGAGAACATGAGGAGAGAGCTGGAGCAAACAGAGGAGAGAGAACATGAGGAGAGAGAACATGAGGAGAGAGAACATGAGGAGAGAGAACATGAGGAGAGAGAACATGAGGAGAGAGAACATGAGGAGAGAGCTGGAGAACATGAGGAGAGAGAACATGAGGAGAGAGCTGGAGCAAACAGAGGAGAGAGAACATGAGGAGAGAGCACATGAGGAGAGAGCTGGAGCAAACAGAGGAGAGAGAACATGAGGAGAGAGAACATGAGGAGAGAGCTGGAGCAAACAGAGGAGAGAGAACATGAGGAGAGAGAACATGAGGAGAGAGAACATGAGGAGAGAGAACATGAGGAGAGAGAACATGAGGAGAGAGAACATGAGGAGAGAGAACATGAGGAGAGAGAACATGAGGAGAGAGAACGTGAGGAGAGAGAACATGAGGAGAGAGAACATGAGGAGAGAGAACATGAGGAGAGAGAACATGAGGAGAGAGAACATGAGGAGAGAGAACATGAGGAGAGAGAACATGAGGAGAGAGAACATGAGGAGAGAGAACATGAGGAGAGAGAACATGAGGAGAGAGAACATGAGGAGAGAGAACGTGAGGAGAGAGAACATGAGGAGAGAGCTGGAGCAAACAGAGGAGAGAGAACATGAGGAGAGAGAACATGAGGAGAGAGAACATGAGGAGAGAGAACATGAGGAGAGAGAACATGAGGAGAGAGAACGTGAGGAGAGAGAACATGAGGAGAGAGAACGTGAGGAGAGAGAACATGAGGAGAGAGAACGTGAGGAGAGAGAACATGAGGAGAGAGAACGTGAGGAGAGAGAACATGAGGAGAGAGAACGTGAGGAGAGAGAACGTGAGGAGAGAGCTGGAGCACATGAGGAGAGAGAACATGAGGAGAGAGAACGTGAGGAGAGAGAACGTGAGGAGAGAGCTGGAGCACATGAGGAGAGAGAACATGAGGAGAGAGAACATGAGGAGAGAGAACATGAGGAGAGAGAACATGAGGAGAGAGCTGGAGAACATGAGGAGAGAGAACATGAGGAGAGAGAACATGAGGAGAGAGCTGGAGAACATGAGGAGAGAGAACATGAGGAGAGAGCACATGAGGAGAGAGAACATGAGGAGAGAGAACATGAGGAGAGAGAACATGAGGAGAGAGAACATGAGGAGAGAGAACATGAGGAGAGAGAACATGAGGAGAGAGAACATGAGGAGAGAGCACATGAGGAGAGAGAACATGAGGAGAGAGCACATGAGGAGAGAGAACATGAGGAGAGAGAACATGAGGAGAGAGAACATGAGGAGAGAGAACATGAGGAGAGAGAACATGAGGAGAGAGAACATGAGGAGAGAGCTGGAGCAAACAGAGGAGAGAGAACATGAGGAGAGAGCTGGAGCAAACAGAGGAGAGAGAACATGAGGAGAGAGAACATGAGGAGAGAGAACATGAGGAGAGAGCTGGAGAACATGAGGAGAGAGAACATGAGGAGAGAGCACATGAGGAGAGAGCTGGAGCAAACAGAGGAGAGAGAACATGAGGAGAGAGAACATGAGGAGAGAGCTGGAGCAAACAGAGGAGAGAGAACATGAGGAGAGAGAACATGAGGAGAGAGAACATGAGGAGAGAGCTGGAGAACATGAGGAGAGAGAACATGAGGAGAGAGCACATGAGGAGAGAGCTGGAGAACATGAGGAGAGAGAACATGAGGAGAGAGCACATGAGGAGAGAGCTGGAGAACATGAGGAGAGAGAACATGAGGAGAGAGCTGGAGCAAACAGAGGAGAGAGAACATGAGGAGAGAGAACATGAGGAGAGAGAACATGAGGAGAGAGCTGGAGAACATGAGGAGAGAGAACATGAGGAGAGAGAACATGAGGAGAGAGAACATGAGGAGAGAGAACATGAGGAGAGAGAACATGAGGAGAGAGAACATGAGGAGAGAGAACATGAGGAGAGAGAACATGAGGAGAGAGAACATGAGGAGAGAGCACATGAGGAGAGAGAACATGAGGAGAGAGAACATGAGGAGAGAGAACATGAGGAGAGAGCAGGAGAACATGAGGAGAGAGCACATGAGGAGAGAGAACATGAGGAGAGAGCACATGAGGAGAGAGAACATGAGGAGAGAGAACATGAGGAGAGAGAACATGAGGAGAGAGCACATGAGGAGAGAGAACATGAGGAGAGAGAACATGAGGAGAGAGAACATGAGGAGAGAGCACATGAGGAGAGAGAACATGAGGAGAGAGAACATGAGGAGAGAGAACATGAGGAGAGAGAACATGAGGAGAGAGAACATGAGGAGAGAGAACATGAGGAGAGAGAACATGAGGAGAGAGAACATGAGGAGAGAGCTGGAGCACATGAGGAGAGAGAACGTGAGGAGAGAGCTGGAGCAAACAGAGGAGAGAGAACATGTGGAGAGAGCTGGAGAACATGAGGAGAGAGAACATGAGGAGAGAGAACATGAGGAGAGAGAACATGAGGAGAGAGCTGGCCGGTCTCCCCTCTTGGTCCCGGTCTGACTCACCTCTTGGTCCCGGTCTGGGTCTCCGTCTGGTTGACCCAGGCCTTGTAGACCTCCAGAGGGTCCGTCCTGATGCTGAGGTTCTGCTCCAGCAGCAGCTCCTTCAGCGCCGGCCCCAGAGCCTCCCTCAGGGCGTTGTGTCCGCGGGCGTGACGGTAGAAGTTCACCAACATCTTAATGACCGTGGGGTTTCCTCTCACCACGTCCTGAGGGTGCTCCACCTTCAGCCTGGAAACATCACACAGTCTTCAGAGGGAGCACTGGAGACACGCGTCCATGTTCTCGGGAGCGGCACGTGCCTGATCTCGTATCGCAGCGCCTGAGTGAAGAGCTGCAGCAGGAGGAAGGCCTCTCTCCGGTCTGAGCCGTAGTTAAACAGACTGAAGACCAGCATCTCCATGAAGGCCGTGGACCTGCTCTGAGGCATGAGGAACACCAGCTGGGCCAGGTACCGCGGCTCGGTCTGGAAGAGAGGAGGTCACATGGTCACAGCGGCCCCGCCCTGGCCTCTGCGGGCGGGGGGGGGGGGGTCGTACCTGCAGCAGGTAGAAGAGGTGCTGATAGGCCTCCAGACGCTCCCGGCGCTCGCGGTTCAGAGCCTTCAGGCCTTTGCTCTTCTCCAGGTCCATCATGTCACACAGCTGCTCCTTGTTCTTCTTGGTCAGCTTCTTACAGTGAGACGCCACCTCCTAAAGACACAGGTGTAGCTTCATGCTGTCACTTTGAAGGTCAGAAGTTGGAGAATTCAAACACCGAGCTAGTGCTCACCTGGACAGTGGCGCGGTTGCGGACACTTTTTTGCTGGATTTTTTGTCATTTTTAGCAGGATTTTTTTCTTTCTTTTTTTTGCTGGATTATTGTCATTTTTTTCCTGAATTTTTGTCATTTTTTCCCTGAATGTTTGCCACTTTTTTGCTGGATTTTTGTCACTTTTTTGCTGGATTTTTGTCACTTTTTTGCTGGATTTTTGTCTTTTTTTTTCTGGATTTTTGTCACATTTTTGCTGGATTTTTGTCACTTTTTTCTGTATTTTTGCCTTTTTTTAATGTATTTTTGTCTTTTTTTTTTGCTAGATTTTTGTCACTATTTTGCTGGATTTTTGTCACATTTTTGCAGGATTTTTGTCACTTTTTTGCTAGATTTTTGTCACTTTTTTGCTAGATTTTTGTCACTTTTATGCTGGATTTTTGTCACTTTTTTGTTGGATTTTTGTCATTTTTTGCTGGATTTTTGTCACTTTTTGCTGGATTTTTGTCACTTTTTTGCTGGATTTTTGTCACTTTTTTGCTGGATTTTTGTCACTTTTTTTGCTGGATTTTTGTCACTTTTTTTGCTGGATTTTTGACATTTTTTGCTGGATTTTTGTCTTTTTTTTTTGCTGGATTTTTGTCTTTTTTTTTTTGCTGGATTTTTCTCACTTTTTTACTGGATTTTTGTCTTTTTTCTGCTGTATTTTTGTCACTTTTTTGCTGTATTTTTGTCACTTTTTTGCTGTATTTTTGTCACTTTTTTTGCTGTATTTTTGACATTTTTTGCTGTATTTTTGACATTTTTTTGTTGGATTTTTGTCACTTTTTGCTGGATTTTTGTCTTTTTTTTTGCTGGATTTTTGTCACTTTTTTGCTGTATTTTTGTCACTTTTTTGCTGTATTTTTGTCACTTTTTTTGCTGTATTTTTGACATTTTTTGCTGTATTTTTGACATTTTTTTGTTGAATTTTTGACATTTTTTTGTTGGATTTTTGTCTTTTTTTTTGCTGGATTTTTGTCTTTTTTTTTTTGCTGGATTTTTGTCACTTTTTTACTGGATTTTTGTCTTTTTTCTGCTGGATTTTTGTCACTTTTTTGCTGGATTTTTGTCATTTTCTGATGGATTATTGTCACTTTTTTTTTTTTGCTGGATTTTTGTCTTTTTTTTGCTGGATTTTTGTCTTTTTTTTTGCTGGATTTTTGTCTTTTTTTTGCTGGATTTTTGTCATTTTCTGATGGATTATTGTCACTTTTTTTGCTGGATTTTTGTCTTTTTTTTGCTGTATTTTTCTCACTTTTTTACTGGATTTTTGTCTTTTTTCTGCTGTATTTTTGTCACTTTTTTGCTGTATTTTTGTCACTTTTTTGCTGTATTTTTGTCACTTTTTTTGCTGTATTTTTGACATTTTTTGCTGTATTTTTGACATTTTTTTGTTGGATTTTTGTCACTTTTTGCTGGATTTTTGTCTTTTTTTTTGCTGGATTTTTGTCACTTTTTTGCTGTATTTTTGTCACTTTTTTGCTGTATTTTTGTCACTTTTTTTGCTGTATTTTTGACATTTTTTGCTGTATTTTTGACATTTTTTTGTTGGATTTTTGACATTTTTTTGTTGGATTTTTGTCTTTTTTTTTGCTGGATTTTTGTCTTTTTTTTTTTGCTGGATTTTTGTCACTTTTTTACTGGATTTTTGTCTTTTTTCTGCTGGATTTTTGTCATTTTCTGATGGATTATTGTCACTTTTTTTTTTTTGCTGGATTTTTGTCTTTTTTTTGCTGGATTTTTGTCTTTTTTTTTGCTGGATTTTTGTCTTTTTTTTGCTGGATTTTTGTCATTTTCTGATGGATTATTGTCACTTTTTTTGCTGGATAATTGTCACTTTTTTTTTGCTGGATTATTGTCACTTTTTTGCTGGATTTTTGTCTTTTTTCTGCTGGATTTTTGTCACTTTTTTGCTGGATTTCTTTTTCTTTTTTTTTTTTTTAAACACTGAGCTTGTTCTCACCTGGACAGTGGCGCGGTTGCGGACCAAGAGCCCGATCTTCAGGTCCATCAGGTCCAGGTCGCTCTCCAGCTGCTTGTTGAAGCGGATGGACCTCACCACTTCCTGCCGCACCCGCAGAAGCTCCGCCTCCTCCGCGATGTCGGCGCCGGACAGCTCCAGCAGGTGAGCGAACTTCCTGATGACGCGCAGAGGGGGCGTGGCCGAGTGCACTGAGGGAGAAACACGGCTCAGGATCGACACAACAGTGAAAGCTCTTCATGGTCAGTGTAGAGGCCAAAGTACAATTCATTATAATTTAAGTAAGAATTTATGTTAAAGGGCTAAACAAGATAATTTAGAATTTCATTAAGTTCATGTAATAGTTTAAAACATTAAAAAAAATGCTAAAATTCATGTGCTTACAATATTTAGTACATATGGATAAAAAGGTGTACTGCCCCTTTAAGATCAGGCCCGCTCCGGTGACCTTACGTTGATTCTCTGTTTTATTGATTATTCAGAACTTGAGAGCTGTGGAAGCGAACGGTTTTCTTACCTGCAACTATAGCATATAGGAATCTTTATTTTTTGAGCCAATGTTTCTTTTTTTGTAACACTGAAATAAACAGTGATGTTTTATCTTTTAAACAACGTTTCCGTGGTGGATATGTGGAACTGTTTTTCTGAGATAAGAAACTACACTGGACAAACTTTGGCTCACTTGGAGTGCTGTAGTAGTATTGTAAGCCATCGCACATCTCAAGATTTCAAACCTCTACATTAGTAAGAAAACCTGCTTGACATTGGACATCAAGACTTTGAAGAGGTTTGTGGAAAGTGGAACATGAATGAAGGTTCAACGAGGGACTTTCGCAACAACACATCATGCGCTGCGCTCGTGGCTGGCGAGTGTCAATTGGATCGTTAACGAGCTCATCGCGGAGACTTGACTGTGGCAAGTAAAAAAAAAGAAAAAAGAAAAAGCGGACTGACTATCAAGCAATGATGACGGAGACAGGGGCAAAAGACACGGTAAGCCCAACTGTGGAAAAGCGTGTGGTTAGACCAACACTTAAAGCATTGGAACATAATCTGCATATAAAAATAAGCTCCAGAAGAGCCATCCTAGGACAGCTTACTGAGAAAAGGAATGAATTGCATACTTTAATGGATGATGATGCAAATGTGGAAATCATAGAAAGGGAATTGTTGCCCAAGTATGAAACTTTGATACAGGAATTCAATAAAATAAATGAGGATGTTAAAGACCTATTGTGCCAGATTGATAGTCAAGAGAATGTGATCACAGATCAAAGAGATTGGTTTGAGCCAAAAAACGTGGAGCACAGAGAATTTGTGCAAGAAGTGATTGCATGGATACACAATGCAATACGACGCAGAGAAGAGGCTAACCGGGTTTGTGAAGACGTAAATCCCGAAGATAGTAGGTCAGACACATCCAGGAAGTCTAGAAAATCTAAGTCTGTCTCTGTTATTTCTGCAACATCGTCAGCTCGCGCTGAACGACTAAAGGTTGAACTGGAGAGAGCTACTTTGTTAGCCAAGTCAGCTACATTGAAGGAAAAACAGGCTTTAGAGGAGTGTGAACTACAGCTCAAGGTTAAAAAAGAACAGTTGAAGCTACAGGCAGAGCTCGCTGCATCGGACGCACAACTAGACGTGTTGAGAAGATATGAAAGTTTAGATGCGTCAAGTAGAACCAAAGGCAGCAGGGTGGATGTATTAATATCTGCTCCAAAGATGCGTGATGTCAGCCAAATCCAGAGCAATGTAGCCAGCATTGGAACTCAGCATAGCCATTCTAGTGGAAGAGGCGCAGATGCTATACAAGTTCCCAATACTTCAGTTGACAATTCTGTAAATAGGTCTACAGATAATCTGGTTGCTGTCATGCAACGCCAAAACGACATCACTGAAAGCATAATAAAGCAACAAAGGCTATCTACATTGCCATCACCGAACATTCCCGTTTTCAAGGGAGATCCATTGGAACACCGTCTCTTCATTAGAGCCTTTGAGCACCGCATAGAAAGCAAGACTGAAAACAGCAAGGATCGGCTCTACTATTTAGAGCAGCACACTAATGGGCGGCCTAACGACTTGGTGCGTAGCTGTTTTCACATGGATCCAGATCAGGGTTATCCTGAAGCCAAGAGACTGCTAAAAGAACGCTTTGGTGACAAATATAAGGTTTCCATGGCATATCTTGACAAGGCTTTAAACTGGCCTACCATTAAATCAGATGATGCCAAGGCACTTGAAGCATACGCTCTCTTTCTAACAAGCTGTAATAGCGCAATGTCAGATCTAGAGTACTTAGAGGAGATGGAAAATGCTGCCAACATGCGCACGGTTATCTCAAAGCTCCCATATAGGCTGAGAGAGAGATTCCGGAGTGTCGCCATAGACATTCAAAAAAAGCAAGATCGCCGGACGAAGTTTAAAGACGTAGTGTCATTCGTCAACACTCAGGCTGAAATGGCAGCCCATCCAGTGTTTGGTGAAATCACAGGACAAACAAGACGCCTGACTGAAAGTTCAAGTGGAAAGAAAAATGTTACAGCACTAGCCATTGAAGTAAAGGAACAGAAAGCTGAGAAAAATGCTGCTGGTTCGCAGAACAAGAAAGCTAAGGAGAAGGGAACAAACAAGGACAAAGCTTTTATGAAACCTTGTATCTTCTGTCAGGGAGATCATATTATGGAACAGTGCAAAAAACTTCAGAGAAAGCTGCACAAAGAAAAGCTTGAATTCCTTAAAAGCAAAGGACTTTGCTTCAGTTGTCTTATAGAAGGACATATGAGTAACGCCTGTGAAGAAAAGAAGAGTTGTCAGATATGTTCAGCAACACACCCTACGCTCTTACACTTTAATCAGAAACCTAAAGACTTACCAAAGGAAGAGGCTTCTAAGGAGGAGCCTAGAGAGTCTTCAAAGGAAGAGCAAACTGTTGTCAGTGGATTTGTGGCTGCAGGAGAAGCATGCTCTCAGACTGGGGCCGGGGGTATAGGTTGCGTTCTCGCTATTGTTCCCGTGAAAGTGAAGGCAAAGAAAGGCAACAAGGTGCTGACTTGTTATGCATTCCTAGATCCAGGGAGTAACGCCTCATTCTGCACTAACAAGCTGGCAAACGACCTTCACCTGCAAGGAAAAAATGTGAACATCCTACTCACCACTATGGGAGACCAAAAGACAGTTGTGTGCAAAGCTGTGCCAGACCTAGAGGTGAGTAGCTTAGAAGGTGACGACTTTATCGAGCTTACAGGTGTGTTTGCACAAAAGGTTATCCCTGCAAGTAAAGAAAACATTCCAACTCAAGAAGACGTGGATAGGTGGCCACATCTACAAGGTGTACGAATTCCATCTATCGATGCGGATGTCGGTCTTCTTATTGGGACTGATGTGGCAAAGGCTTTGGAGCCAGCAGAAGTAATCCGCAGTGTCAAGGATGGGCCGTATGCTGTACGCACAGCTTTAGGATGGACAGTAAACGGGCCACTGCGTGAAAACATCAAATGCTGGACAAAGAATGGATTCCCGCAGATCCAGACGAATCGGATCTCAGTGGCTCGACTTGA
The DNA here is from genome assembly GCF_951799975.1 of Gobius niger. Taxonomy (NCBI): domain Eukaryota; kingdom Metazoa; phylum Chordata; class Actinopteri; order Gobiiformes; family Gobiidae; genus Gobius; species Gobius niger. The sequence goes on along the minus strand of NC_136864.1, from coordinate 1,400,575 downwards.
CGAATTGTGGACTCAGCAATTCAAGTATGATTTTCCAGAGCAGGCTCCAGGAGAGCAGTCAGAGATGTCTAAGGAGGACCAACTGTTTATGGACAGAGTCTCCAAATCGGCAAAGCTGGTCAATGGCCACTACTCTATTGGTCTGCCGTTAAAAAATAAAGACGTAAAAATGCCTAACAACAGAGCAATGGCAGAGCAACGAGCGCTCAACATGAAAAGGAAGTTTCAGAGAAATCAGAAGTTCAAGGAGGACTATGTCAGCTTCATGAATGATGTGATTAAGAAGAGCTACGCTGTAAAGGTTCCAGATGAAGAACTGAATCGGAATGATGGAAAGGTGTGGTTTATTCCGCATCACGGTGTCTACCACCCTAAGAAGCACAAAATGCGCGTGGTATTCGACGGTGGTGCTACATATCTAGGAACCACACTCAATGTACAGTTACTGCAAGGGCCTAACATGACAAGCAGTCTGGTTGGTGTCTTATCTAGATTCCGCCATGAGCGAGTGGCAATCATGGCGGACGTGGAATCAATGTTCCATCAGGTTAAAGTCCCACCAGAAGATGCTGACCTCCTCAGGTTTTTGTGGTGGCCAGATGGTGACGTCTCAAAGGAACTGCAAGAGTACAGAATGGAGGTACACTTGTTTGGAGCCACCTCCTCACCAAGCTGCGCAAGTTACGCATTGAGAAGGTGTGCCGAAGACAACAAGAACACGTTTGATGCAGCAGTAGTCGATACAGTCTTGAATAATTTTTATGTAGACGATTTATTGACATCAGTTGCCACTGAACAAGAAGCAGTCAAACTACTCCAAGACCTGAAAGCTATCTGTCAAACAGGAGGATTTAGACTGACAAAGTGGACAACCAACAGTCGAAGTGTGCTGTTGAACATTCCACTTGAGGACCGGGCTACAGAAGTCAAAGATCTTGATTTTGACCAGGATGCACTCTCCGTTAAGAGAGCTTTGGGAGTACAGTGGTGTATCCGGTCAGATCAGTTCAAGTATCACGTGAACATAGAGCAGAAGCCTCTCACCAGGAGAGGAATCCTGTCTACGATGAGTTCAGTCTACGACCCACTGGGAATGTTGTCACCAGTCATACTGCCTGCTAAAAACATCCTGCAAGAGTTATGTAGACTAAGATCAGGTTGGGGTGACATCGTTCCAGAACACCTTGCACAACAATGGATGAAGTGGACTGAAGAAATTCAACAGCTCACTGACTTTGGAGTGGCTCGGTGCTTTAAGCCACCTGAGTTTGGAAAAACAGTGCAAGCTCGGCTGCATCACTTTTCCGACGCATGCGAAACAGGCTACGGTATTGTTACTTACCTAGTCCAGAAGAACAGCAGTAACCAAATACACTGCTCATTTGTCTTGGGAAAGGCAAGGGTTACCCCTCTTAAACCAACAACTATTCCTCGGTTGGAGCTAACGGCGGCTGCCTTAGCTGTAAAGGTGGATGTCATGCTAAAGAAGGAACTGCAGTTGCCACTGTCAGATTCCAGGTTTTGGACGGATAGTACTGCTGTACTCAAGTACATAGCAAATGAGAACATCAGATTTAAGACGTTTGTGGCAAACAGGATTGCCATGATCTTACAAGCATCAAAAGTGCAGCAATGGAGCTACGTCAACACTCTGTTGAATCCTGCCGACTATGCTTCCAGGGGACAAAGGGTGAATGTCTTCATGAAGAACAAAGTCTGGATTGCAGGGCCTGCGTTCCTCAATAAACCAGAAAGGGAATGGTCAGGCAGGCATGATCATCTTGAAGAGCTCACAGCTGATGATCCTGAGGTCAAGAAAGGCATACTCATTAATGCTATAAGAGCAGAAGCAAGCACTGATGCAATGCAACAACTGATTCAATACTACTCTTCATGGATACATCTCAAGAAGGCTATGGCCTGGCTTACACGACTCAAGGGAACCCTACTGGACCTGTCAAGAAAGAGAAAGGAGATAAATGGCTTGTACAGTGATCAACAACGAGTGAACAGGGAGATGTTGAGCTACAAAAGGAGTCTCAAACAGACTTACCTGACTGTGGACGATCTGCGACAAGCTGAGATGGATATCGTTAGCTATTGTCAGCAGAGTTGGTTCCAGGAGGAGATATCTGCTCTTTGAAGAAAAGATTCCATCAAGAAGAGTAGTCGAATCCTCAGACTGAATCCGCAACTTGAAGACGAAATCCTTCGTGTTGGGGGGAGGCTCAGTCGAGCATCCATGCCAGCTGAAGCCAAGCACCCTATGATCCTCCCTAAGAACAATCATGTGGCTGATCTGATTCTCCAAGATGCACATGAGCGGCTGGGACATAGTGGACGTAATCATGTCTTGTCTTATGTACGTCAAAGGTACTGGATTATCGATGCTCCCTCATCAATCAGAAGAATGTTGTCTCGTTGTACTACTTGTAGAAGACAACATGGTGCCACAGGAGCACAAATGATGGCGGACTTACCAAGAAACAGAGTCGTACCAAACGAACCACCCTTCACCAGAACTGGAGTGGATCTATTTGGGCCATTCAGCGTCAAGCGGGGAAGATCATCTGTAAAAAGGTATGGAGTGATATTTACCTGCCTTGCATGTCGTGCGGTCCATATTGAAATGGCAACATCATTGGAAACGGACTCCTTTATTCAAGCTTTACGCCGCTTTATTGCAAGAAGAGGACAGGTGAAAGAAATGAGATCGGATAACGGGACCAATTTTGTTGGAGCTGATCGCGAGCTCAGAGAGGCAATAAAGAAGTGGAATACTGCACAAATTGAAAACAGCCTGATCCAACGTGACATCACATGGTTATTCAATTCACCATCCGGATCCCACCATGGAGGGGTCTGGGAAAGAGTCATCCGCTCCATCAGGAAAATCTTGGGTGTTACACTGAGAGAACAAAGCTTGGATGAGGAAGGTCTTCAGACATACTTCTGTGAATGCGAAGCCATTCTGAACAGTAGACCTATTACCATGCCTTCCAATGATATTAGTGATCTGGAAGCTCTTACCCCACAGCACTTACTCCTGCTCAAGACTAATCCCAACTTACCACCGGGACTCTTCCATAAGGACGATACTTATGCTCATAAAAGATGGAGGCAAGTTCAATATATGAGCGACTTATTCTGGAAGCGCTGGACCAAAGAATATCTGCCTCAACTTCAGAAGAGACAAAAATGGAACCATCCATCAAGGAACTTCATCCCGGGAGATGTAGTCTTAATCGTTGACGAATCAGCCCCTAGGGGATCATGGCTTATGGGAAGAATCGTTAAGACTATGGCGGATGAGCATGGAATGGTCCGCAAGGTTCGAGTCAAGACGAAGACAAATGAACTCGAGAGGCCGATAACCAAGCTATGCTTACTTCAAGAAGCAGTGTAGAGCTGTTGGACTATTACCAAGTTCAACTTCAGAAGAAAGACATTTTAAGTTGTAATTGTTTCTAAGATAGAAAGCAATTAGGGCCGGGTATGTAGAGGCCAAAGTACAATTCATTATAATTTAAGTAAGAATTTATGTTAAAGGGCTAAACAAGATAATTTAGAATTTCATTAAGTTCATGTAATAGTTTAAAACATTAAAAAAATGCTAAAATTCATGTGCTTACAATATTTAGTACATATGGATAAAAAGGTGTACTGCCCCTTTAAGATCAGGCCCGCTCCGGTGACCTTACGTTGATTCTCTGTTTTATTGATTATTCAGAACTTGAGAGCTGTGGAAGCGAACGGTTTTCTTACCTGCAACTATAGCATATAGGAATCTTTATTTTTTGAGCCAATGTTTCTTTTTTTGTAACACTGAAATAAACAGTGATGTTTTATCTTTTAAACAACGTTTCCGTGGTGGATATGTGGAACTGTTTTTCTGAGATAAGAAACTACACTGGACAAACTTTGGCTCACTTGGAGTGCTGTAGTAGTATTGTAAGCCATCGCACATCTCAAGATTTCAAACCTCTACAGTCAGTGTGAGCGCTCCTCACCCAGCAGCCTGTACTCCGCCCGGGCCTTGTTGGCTCTGAAGAACGCCTGGATCTTCACCACTGCGTTCACCTGCGCAAACACACGGATGCCGTTCACCAGTCATTTTGAATCAAACCTACAATGCGAGACTCACGTTTCTCCTGAAGAAGCGCAGCCTTTCCCTGTAGCGCCTCCTCTGCAGCCACATCCGCACCAGCGACTGGATCTGCAAAACCAACACACAAGAACCTGATGGAGGAAATATTTTTTGTTTTATTTAACCTCTCTCTATTTAACCACCACCCACCAAAACCAAATGCATTCTCCTCTTTGCCATTGTCGTTACTTTTTATTTCCCTTATGTGTTTTTGTCACTTTGTCTGGCACTTTTGTTACTTTTTTAAAGCATTTTGTCACTTTTTTGCTTGATTTTTGTCACTTTTTTTGCTGGATTTTTGTCTTTTTTTTTTTTGTTGGACTTTTGTCACTTTTTTGCTTGATTTTTGTCTTTTTTTGCTTGATTTTTGTCACTTTTTTTGCTGGATTTTTGTCTTTTTTTGCTTGATTTTTGTCTTTTTTTGCTGGATTTTTGTCTTTTTTTGCTGGATTTATTTATTTTTGCTGGATTTTTTTTCACTTTTTTGCTGGATTTTTTTCACTTTTTTGCTGGATTTTTTACTTTTTTGCTGGATTTTTGTCATTTTATATCCTCATTTTCTTCTCGTTTTTTTGTCGCTATTTTGAAGAAGCTTTTAGATTTTGAGAACTTGGAGAACAGGAGAAAACATGTTCAGGTGGGAGTTAAGAGGTTAAATCTTTTCAAACATTTTTCTAAACTGTCTCCCACAAAGGAAATGACCATATTTGGATTACAGCGTCATCTCGGTCACAGCCTTTCGTGTATTTGTGAATGAATCATGTTGAAGTTACTTCCTGGAAACCTACAGCATTAAAACGAAGATATTAAAGGCACACTGCGAAACATTTTGGATTATACTGCTGCCATTAGTACAAAACATGTTCCAAATGAGCAGCTCGACGCAGAAAATGCTCGTAATAAAAGACTGGATCTGGATAAGAACATAACCTGTTTAAACCTCAGATTTTGCTGCCTTTAGTCTCATCTCCACAGAGATGAGCAGGAGACGAACTGGAGACGTCCCCACTCCGAGTAAAATTAGTCATGTCTGAGGAGCTGAGCCACAGCAAAGGCTCATGGGTGTTTATACATTAATGATTAACCTCTTAACTCCCGCCTGAACCGAGAGGATCTATTTCCTCAAGTCAGATTTTTTTTTCATCATTTTTTTGTGAAGTATTATATATTTTTGCAACTTTTTTGTCATTTTTTGGGTCATTTTTTTGTAATTTTGTGTCAAATTTTTATCAAATTTTAGTAATTTTTTTGCCACATTTTTGTCATTTTTTTGTCAAATTTGTTTCACATTTTTGTATTTTTTTTGTCCCATTTTTGTAATTTTTTGGTACATTTTGGTCATTTTTTCAAATAAATTTTTTGTCATTTTTTGTCACATTTTTGTATTTTTTTGTCACATTTTTGTCAATTTTTTCATCAATTTGTTGTGACATTTTTGCCACCTTTTCATAAATTTTTCATCACTTTTTTGCCAGTGTTTTCTCACTTTTTTGTCACATTTCCATCATTTTTTTCGTCTCAGTTTTGTTGCTATTTTCACAGCTTTTTTCCAGAAGCTTTTGGATTGGGGTAAAGCCAAACTGGAAAAAATGTGCTCGGTTCAGGTGGGAGTTAAGGGTTTAATTATCAAAATATCGGTCACAAAACAAATGCTTGTATCTCAGTTTATTTATTGATTAAAATTCTACGCTGTGGCTTTAAGGAGAAAACTACAAATCTCAACATCGACACTGAAGCATATGAAGCAGAAAGACGCACCTTGAGGACCGCCCTCCAGTTCATGTAGAGGTACTGCAGGCGGCGGCGATACGACCTCTGAGCCAGGACCCTCCTCCAGTGCGACTGCACACGCGTGACAAGTTCATTAACACACGTACATGCTGAGCAGAGGACAGTTCCGTGTGTGTAACCTGTACCTGGAGCGTGACCACGGCCTGGACGCTGTCGGTGAAATGCCGGTGCCTCTGGTGCAGCCGGCGCCTCAGGAGGAACCCTCTGGCCGCCGCCTGTAATCGCACCACGAGGCGCTCGCTCTGCTGCCACTGGAGGTCACGCGTGTGCTCGGCCGACACGCGAGTCACCACGGCCTGGACACGCATCAGGAAGAAATCAGTCAGGAGCTCCCAGTACAGGCACTTTTACATGTTTAAAGAGATGTATAGCAGTTATTTAGCAGGGCTGGGACGACCTGCTGCTGTCACGTTAAAGTAATGATGATGATAAGTCTGATTACCTTGTGTAAAAGTCACTTTCTCGCTTTTTTTTTTACCCCTTTTTCCCCAGAAGCTTTAGATTTGAATAAAGCCAGACTGGTGAAAACGTAGGGCTGCTCGATTATTGAAAAAATAATAATCACGATTATTTTTGTCATAATTGAAATCACGATTATTCAAACAGTTATTTGTTGCCTTTAAAAAAAAGTCAATCTTTATTTTATTTATTTATTAATCAAAACACTATGATGATGTTTTATGTTTTCTGGACAGTCATAAAAGTACAAATGATTTCAAGTACGCCTTGATTAAAGAGAGGTCCCTGTTTCACACCTGCCCCCTGCTGGCCGGCCCTCACACCTGCCCCCTGCTGGCCAGCCCTCACACCTGCCCCCTGCTGGCCAGCCCTCACACCTGCCCCCTGGCCTGATGACATCATCACACAGCGCCGTTTGTTTTTATGTCAGACAAAAGCATGAGCCGCGGCACGTGAAAAGCGAAGGGAAAATAATCCCAGCGGCCTGAAATTGGAAAAAAGAAAAAAAAAAACAATCGATTTTTTTGCGATTATGCTAATTTTGTAATCGTTTACTGTTGTAATCGAAATCGTAATCGAATTTCGATTAATTGCACAGCCCTAAGTTCAGGTGAGGGTTAAGAGGTTAAACTAAAACATCGACACCGGGCACTCTGCTAAAGGTGCGTCCACATTGAAAATACATGGAGGCGCCTCGGGGAGCGTCAGGAGGTACCGCCAAGAGGTCCCGCCTCCTGTGTGGCGCGTTTTGAAGCTTTTCGTGCGTGGTAAGCTTTCGACATCCAGCGCGGCCGATACCAGACTTGGGAAAAGTTTAACTTTTTGGAGAAATTGGCGTAGGTTGAGCCCCCGGGGCAGATGTTCTGCCGGCCCTTCAGATGTAAACAAGTCCCGGAGGTTTAGCTTCATTGTGAACCGGAGCTACAGCAGCTCTGGGACTTTTACAAAGACACATCAGTGTTTCTTTATCTAAACACCAGGATTAAAAGACAAGAAAACTTATTTCAGAGGCTGAATCTGCGCTGGGAATGTGTTTAGGCCTCGAGGAGCCTGTTGTAGCATTAGCACTGGAGAAAGCTAATGCTACAAGCTAACTCTCCGGTCCTCACGTGAAAACGAGAAATATGCACAAATTAAGTGAATAAAACCACATCTACATTAAGAATCGTTTAACAATGATCACACACTGAGCTGGGCTGAGTTTGTAATCATCTACAATTAGCTCCGGGAGAAAACCATAGCTCGTTAGCTCAGCTAGCTCGCATTGAGCTCCGGTTTTCTCCTGTGAAAACAAGTATTATGCACTAATAACGTCAACAAAGCCGCCTTTATTGTGATCACACGCTGAGCCGGGCTTCACACATGTGTGGTTTATTACAGACTTTTAATCAACAATGAGCTGTAGGCGATTGTAACAAGCTAACGGGGCTAACGGGGCTAACAGAGCCTGTAGCCACTTGCTACTGGCACAACATATGTCCCATATTCAATCGTATGGGCTGGATATAGACTTAAATACTGGGGAGTTTTTGACGCCCGAAAAGCTTTTGGGGTGGAGCCTGGGCCTTTTATTTGCTCTGTCCGATCCCGTCAGATGTTGAAGCTAAGGAGGAAAAGGAGGAAGGGCCTGGCTGGTGTAATTTAATGTAAAGTGACCTGGAGTGTTGACAGGGGGAGTGTCTCTCACCTGGAGGTCTTTGCGGCTGAGGAAGAGCGCGTTGGGGCTGTCGGCCTGGGGTTTGTCCCAGCGACCCTCCAGTTTGTTCAGGTGGAAGTAGAAACAGTCTCCGTCCTCCAGCGCCGCCTGGATCCACGGACTGCTGCTGCCGGCTGCCACACACAGGCTCATATTAAAACACACACCCCGCTGATGTGAGGCTGGTTCTCCGTACCTGTGCGCGCCCGCTGCTTCATGAGCGCCCCCAGCTGCTCCTGGTACTGCGGGGCACAGCGGGGCACGAGGCTCAGCCGGAGCTCGGGCAGAGACAGGACTCGGAAGGTCTGGGAGCAGCGCTGTTCTCTCACGGCCTGGTTCACCGCGGCCAGCGCCAGGCACACTGACACACACACACACATTAGCTCTGCACACTGGATTATCGAACCTGCCGCTGCCTTCAGGGGCTGGACTGAACTCTGGGCTGTTTCTTTACACAAACACTACGGCTCATGAGGCGCGACAGTGTTTACTGAGGGTCCTTGTATCATAATTAACCCACTGTGAGCTTTACAGGGTGTCTGCAGAGTTGGACAAGTCGAATTTAAGACTTTTAAGACCTCAAAATCTCAAAAATAAGACCTGTTTTTGAACGCGCAATATATAAACGGACTGTAAAGAAAATCACTGTCACAAAAATCCAAGAGTCAAACTGTTGTTTTTGATGTCACAGTGGGATGTTCAAATGTAAGAACTTCATTTTTCACATTTAACAACCATTCAAGTTTTAACCCCTTAACCCCCACCTGAACCGAGCACTTTTTCTCCAGTTTGGCTTTACCCCAATCCAAAAGCTTCTGGAAAAAAGGTGAGAAAATAGCAACAAAAATGAGACGAAAACAATGATGGAAATGTGACAAAAAAGTGAGAAAACATTGACCAAAAAGTGACGAAAAATGGATGAAAAAGTGGCAAAAATGTCACAAAAAATTGACAAAATGTGACCAAAAAAAAGACAAAAATTTGATAAAAAAAATTGACGAAAAAATGACAAAAAAGTTACAAAAATGAGTTGAATACCCACAAAAAAATTATGGGAAAAAGATCCTCTCGGTTCAAGCGGGAGTTAAGAGGTTAACAACCTTATCCCATAATAAGAATATTGAGATTGAATAATTACTCACAATTATCGACTGAATGAAAGAAAACAACAGATATTTAGTTTCTGTATTTAAAATGCTTTGTAATACTTGAGCTGGTTAAACATTCACTGTTTCTAAAAATAAAAGCAGCTTTTCCACTCGTTTGCAAAGAACAAAACACTGTCAACTTTACAACTCATTAATCATAATTATTTTAATGATATTATTATTAGGCCAGAATCTAGTCTGGGTTTTCTGTTTCCTAAACTTGTTTGTCTGATGTTTTGATGAACAAAGTGAGAAACGTGTTTCTAAAGTAACAGGACTTTCTCTTTCCTTCTGTCCCTGAGCAGAGGAGCGTTCGCTTTGTGTTTCCCAACATTTGGACAAACTTTATTGTGAATGATGCCGTTCATGACCTTGAGTTGGATATGTACAGCGAAGGATGTAAATGAACACGGACAGCAAAGACTAAATCAGTTTCTGCTTTTTGTCACCAAACCTCCTCTTATAAAACGTTTATGATGTTTATTAATACCATGAAACCGACGGGTCAAACTTAAAGGAACAGTTCACCGTTTTTCACATGAATGATCGCATTTTGAGGGACTATTTTCTAGCAGATCACTCCGCCGCTGCGTAGCTTATACAACCACGAAGCTGATGCTGCTCAAATATAAGTTCTTTTAATCGACACAGACATTTATATGGTTAGTCTGGTGTTATAAGTAATTTGCCTCAGGTGCTCTGTGGAGCGGGTCACACTGTTTTTAATGCAGGCTAGCTGATACCATAGACATGCACTAGCCTTTCACTAGCCTAACGCCACGAAACTCTTCAAATATACACTCTGGATAACTAGGAAATGAGGCCCTATGTCAAAAATCCTGTAATATCCCTTCAAGCCCTGATTTTAATTTACAGCTTTTTCTTTATTTCTGTGGTAAGACAGAAAGAAAGAACAGGGAAAGGAAAACATTTCAGAGATTTAAATCAGATCACTGACAGAGTCCTTCTGCCACACTCGACTATCGCTGAGTTTATCCTCATCGCTGCTTCTGTGCATTTATTTGTCTACTTTTTAAACTAAATTGTGCACAAATAATTGGGTCGCTGAACGTTAATTTTTAAGACCAGTTTACCATGGATTTAAGACCAAATAGGCAGAATTTTAGACTTTTTAAGACTTTTTAAGACCCCGCGGATACCCTGTTATAAAACCGGTTAATCTCCACTTTTACAATGTTGCCCTGAAAATGATCACATAAATGTTTCCAGATTCTTTCTTGTCTGAACACTCACTCTTCAGGGCCTTCTGAGTGTCCTGATTGGCTCGCAGCACTTGCTCCTGGATGTCCGTCAGCCACAGCCCGGCGCCTGGATCCCGAGCCGCCTGTAAACACACACAAGCCTTTTAAACGAGAAGCAGGAATGAACTCGCTGTATTAAAAGGGGGGGTATTATGCAAAATAGACTTTTTTAAGCTTTACATCATGTTATTCTGTCATTCCCTCATTAAAAACATGGCTGAAGTGTTGCCTTGGCACATTCACGTATTTCTGAGTAATCTGCAAAAACTCTGATGGCGGCCATTTTAGGGATAGGTTTGCCTGAGTCCTCCTAGGAACGCCCCCACCTCCTGGAGACGCCTCCGAGCTTTCGTCACCAGCCGAGTAACCAACCACTGCTCCTCAGCAGAACCCCCTCCCCACTGATGCCACAGACAGCGTGTGGAGGGGGCGTGTCTAAAGGCTCAGAGGTTCTTAAGCCCTTAACTCCCACCTGAACCGAGCATATTCTCTCTAGTTTGGCTTTACCCCAATCCAAAAGCTTCTGGAAAAAAGGTGAGAAAATAGCAACAAAACTGAGAAGAAAACAATGATGATGTGACAAAAAAGTGAGAAAACTTAGACAAGAAACTGACAAAAAATGTACAAAAAGATGACAGAAAATTGACCAAAAAATGACAAAAATGTCACAAAAATTTACAACAAATTTACAAAAAAATGACAAAAATGTTACAAAAATGTGACAAAACAATTGACAAAAAAGGTTAAAAAAAATGACAGAAAGTGACAACAAAATTACGAAAAATTTGCAAAAAATTGACGAAAAATTAACAAAAAAAGTTGAAAAAAATTGACCAAAAAATGATGATAAATTTATGAAAAAGTGGCAAAAATGTGATAAAAAATTGACAAAAAATTGACAAAAAGTGACAAAAAAAACCTACAAAAAAGTTACTAAAATGAGTTGAAACCCCCCCAAAAAATGATGGGAAAAAAATGAGAAATGAGAATGAGAAAAACGATCCATTCAGATGAGTTTTGTAGATCTTAGCTTTCAAATGAGGCGTTACACTGGCCTACAGGATTTGGGTAAAGCTGAACTGGAGAAAATGCTCTCGGTTCAGGCGGGAGTTAAGAGGTTAAAGAGACAGAGGCCTATTTCAAGACATTCACTACAGCCATTTTGAGAGAGACATTTTATACAAGGCAGTTATTCTAATTTACTGCATTTACAGACCAACAGAAGGTTTGGTCATCATTGTAGTGTGATATAGACTGGTGCTATGTGGCTGAAAAAAGCAGAATACCCTCTCTTTAAGGCTCTTCTTTATTATCTAAACATGTGTTTTAAAAAGTTTTATTGATGGAATCTACAGAAAGATGCCAATGCGTGTGGTCAGAGAAGCAGCCTCTTCATTAAAAGTCCTGGAGGAGAACAGTTGACAAACAAATACGACTTGCCTAAGAAACATTTTTTTAAGTATCTTCACGTCAGAAGTTTTGTTACTAATGTATTGAAGTCGACTGTGCAGCCCCAACTGTCCACTATAGAAAATATGGCTGTTAACCATCATCACAGTAGGGGCTTACTTTCCAAATTTTGTAATATTTTGATTACAGCCTCAAAAGAAAGTAGTCTTTCATATTTGCAAGATTGGAGATCCGACATGGAAACAGACATTTCAGTTGAGGAGTGGAATAACTCCTGTTTACTCACACAAAAACAAACTATCAACACAAGATTCTGATTAGTGCAGTACAAGCAACCTCCATCACACCAGTGAAACTCCATCATTTCAACCCTAATATTCCTGATGACTGTGTCAAATGTGGTAAAGAAAAGGGGACACTTTATCATTGTACTTGGCAGTGTGAGGAAATTCAAATTTTTTGGAAGCAAATTTGTGCGCTCATTTCTGATTTAATTGAATGTAGAATGCCCTTAGACGGTAAACTGTGTATATTGCAAATCTTTCCAAATAGCTTCAAATGCAATACAAAAAACAAGAAACTTTTTGTTTGGTGCAGGCGAAATATGTTATTGCTTTGAAATGGAAGGACACAGATGTGGATTAAACTGATGACCAGTAACTTAGCGCTGGAGAAACTGACATACATTGCTAAAGGAAAAATGGAGGACCCTTTATACGCCTTGTAAAAGACTTTGATTTGTAGAAAATAATTGTGTTGTAATTGAGTGAAGGGTGGGTTTTAGGGTCGGGGGAGGGATTTTATTTAATTTTCTTGTGCTTGTGTATGTGTGTGTTAGAATTGAAAGTTTCAATAAACATATTTGTGAAAAAAAGTCCTGGAGTCCAGGAGCTGCTTCAGCGTCGGCCCCTCCCTGTCTGTCCCGCTCCTTCGATAAAACCCACTCATTACCGCCTCATGTTTAGGGAAATCTTATTCATAAGTCACTTTACATTGCCTTTAATGGTCAAATGGAGGCGGGCAGAGGGCGTGTCCACGTGGAATCAGCGAAGGAAAGATTGTGTGATTGCGAGAGTGCGTGTGTGTGTGAGTGCGTGTGTGTGACCTGTGCACGCTGCTGCTGGGCTCTCCGCAGAAGGCCCAGGTACCGCGGGGCGTTGGTGGGAACGACTGCGCTCAGGCCCAGAGACGGCTCCTTCAGGACGGACACGAGTCTGTGGACGTCTCCCTCCATCACCGCCTCGTTTACCAGAGACACACACAGCAGTTCTGGACAGAGAATCACAGCGCCGCCTTCAGGACGTCACAGGAACTCACCACACGTGTAGCAGGTCAGAATGATCCAGGCTGTGGTTTAAATAACTCATAAATAAATAAAGACGTTCCCTCGCTGACCCTCCGACCAGTCACAGGTTTTCTCACTGAAGAAGTCTCACTGATGTTTGCTGTAGCTGCTGTTTAATGGCTTTGGAGGATATGCAAATGTACCATATCAAGTTTATCTCCATTGTCAAGAAATATGGAAAAATGGAGAAAAATTAAGAAATTACACAGAAATGGGCAAAAATAATAAATAAAATAGGGCAAAAATTGGCAAAAATAAATAAATAAAACTGGCAAAAAAATTGGGGAGGATATGTTTTTTTTTATTTTTTTTTTATCAAATTATAATTCTAAATTGGGGAAACAAATAAGAAAAATGGGGGAGTACACTTGGAAAAAATTGGGAAAAATTGAGAAGTAAATTACACAGAAATGGGCAAAAACAAATAAATAAAATGGGGCAAAAAATGTTAAAATTTGGGAATAAAAGAGAAACAAATGGGGGGAAATGGGTTAAAAAAAAGTATATAAAATGCGGGGGAAAAATGATGGTAAATTGGGAAACAAATTACGCAGAAATGAGGAAAAATTGGCCAAAACAATTATAAAATTGAGAGAAAAAAAGAGAAAAAATTGGGGGGAAATGGGTAAAAGAAATTATAAGACGGGGGAAAAAATGAGGGTAAATTAGGAAACAAATTAGGAAAAATGTGGGGAATAAATCTGGGGAAAAAATTAGAAAAATTGAGAAATAAATTACGCAGAAATGAGGAAAAATTGGCAAAAAAATTAAACAATTAAAAATAATAATAATTGGGGGAAAAATTGGGGGGGAATGAGATTTTTTTAAAATCAAATTATAATTATAAATTGGGAAAACACATTTATAATTGTAATTGGGGGAGTAAATTTGGAAAAAATTGAGAAATAAATTACACAGAAATGGGCAAAAATAAAATAAAATAAAATGATAAAATTTGGGAATAAAAGAGAAACAAATGGGGGGAAATGGGTAAAAAAAAAAATAAGATGGGGGAAAAAATGAGGGGAAATTGGGAAACAAGTTAGAAAAAATGCGGGGAATAAATCTGGGAAAAAAATGACAAAAATGGAGAAATAAAGTACGCAAAAATGAGGAAAATTGGCCAAAAAAATTAAAAAATTGAGAAAAAAAAAAAGAGAAAAAATTGGGGGGAAATGGGTAAAAAAATATATATAAAATGTGAAAAAAGTGAGAATAAATTTCCTTTTTGTCGCTGTGTAAATGTAGATGTTTGCAGCACATTCATGTATCTTTCTGACAGTTTGCTAAAAGCCCTGGACGTACGCTCGTGCTGCTCCTGGGCCTCGCCGTTCACAGAGTTGATCTCACTCTGCAGCTGGTTCCAGTTGAGCACGGCTCCGTTGGTCCGGCGTTTCAGATCCTGCAGGGACTCGAAGTATCTGGAGAAAGAAAGAAGGCGGCGGCGTCAGAGAGTTTGTTCTTCACGGCGTTTGGATCAGGCCTCACCTGTGCAGCAGCTCCGGCTCCACGTCGCCGAGCGAAGCCGCAGAACTGACCAACGACGAGCTGAACTTCTGCATAAGCCCCGCCTCCAGGGCCTCGTTAATGAGGCCCACAGAGGTCAGCATCTCCACGGCGACAAACAGCTCCTCCTGCTGCAGCGCCTTCTGGTGGACACACAGACAAACAGTAATTTATTATAAATCATGTAAAATACTAAACATTTCCCGCAAATTAACCTCTTAACTCCCGCCTGAACCGAGAGCAGTTTCTCCAGTTCAGCTTTACCCAAATCCTGTAGGCCAGTGTAACGCCTCATTTGAAAGCTAAGATCTACAAAACTCATCTGAATGGATCGTTGTCCTCACGTCATCAGATTTTTTTCCCATCATTTTTTGGGGGGATTTTCAACTCATTTTAGTAACTTTTTTGTCACATTTGTCCTTTTTTTGTCGAATTTTTGTCATTTTTTTTGTAAAATTTTTATCAAATTTTTGCCACTTTTTCATCATTTTTTTGTCAATTTGTTGCCACTTTTATGTTATTTTTTCGTCCATTTTTTGTAAATTCTTCATTTTTTGTCACTTTCTGTCATGTTTTTGCCCTTTTTTTGTCAATTGTTTTTTTCATTTTTTGTCACATTTGTGTTTTTTTGTAAATTTTTGTGACATTTTTGCCACTTTTTCATATTTTTTTTGGTCAAATTTTTTGGTCACCTTTTTGTCAACGCTTTTCCACTTTTTTCGTCAATTTTTTGTCATTTTTTGTCACATTTGTATGACATTTTTGCCACTTTTCATCATTTTTCGTCATTTTTTTGTGCATTTTTTATCACATTTTTGTAATTTTTTTGTAAATTTTATGTAAATTTTTGTGACATTTTTGCCACTTTTTCATATTTTTTTCATCTTTTTTGTCAATTTTTTTCCACTTTTTGATTTTTCGTCAATTTTTTGTAAATTTTTCTTCATTTTTCGGCACTTTCTGTCATTTTTGCCATTTTTTCATCATTTTTTGGTCAATTGTTTTGTCCGTTTTTTGTCACATCTTCATCATTGTTTCGTCTCAGTTCTGTCGCTATTTTCTCACCTTTTTTCCAGAAGCTTTTGGATTGGGGTAAAGCCAAACTGGGGGAAATGTGCCCAGTTCAGGTGGGAGTTAAGGGGTTACAGACACTGCACTCTTTTTTTGGCTTTACCCAAATCTAAAAGCAAAAAAGTGGCAAAAGAGCGACAAAAACAAGCAGAAAAAAAGCAACAATAACACATTAAAAAAGCGACTAAAACGTGATGTGATGAAAACTAGATGAAAATTAGATGAAAAAGTGACGAAAACATGACAAGAAAGCAATTGAAATAGCGCTAAAATATAAGCAAAAACACAACAAAAAAGCGATAACAAAAGAGGAAAACACAACAAAAACTATTCCAAAAGCAACAAAAAAAAATCAACAAGAAAGCCACGAAAACACGACAGAAACGCTTTGAAAAATGTGACAAAAAAGCGGCGACAAAAAAGTCATGATCAATTTTGTAGGTCTTAGCTTTCAAATGAGGCGTTACACTGGCCTAGAGGCTGTAAACTCCAGTCGAGAAGCTTTTAGATTTGGGCAAAGCCGAACTGTGCTTGGTTAAAGTCTGTTTTTGACACCTCGCTGCATCTGCTTCATAATTAAGTGAAAGCTTGTAACGTTTATGACCTGTGGGCTCTGCCTCTGGATCTGCTGCAGCTCCGTGTGGTAGAGACGAGCCGCCGTGGGGAGCAGGGGGGGCAGGTCGAGCGCCGGACTCATCAGGGCGCTCAGCGTGAGTCTGGGATCGGAGCCGCTCAGACTCTGGTTCAGCTTCAGCAGAGCGGCGTCCACTGAAACACAATCAAGCAATGCGTTTACCTTAATATGTGTAAAAACAGTCATGTGTCCCAAGTTTATACACTTAATGCCATCTGACGGTTACCATAAATGCTGTAATATAGGCCGGGGCCTTTATTTACTCAAGGGCATCAGGACCAGGCCTTTATTGGAACCAGGCCACAATTAGAGACAGGCCTTTATTTCTATTTGAACAAAACGGTCGACCAGGAAAACGAAGAAAAACGAGATTTGTGTCCATTTGCACCTAAAATATTAGGTTCATTTATTAATGAACATTTCAAACCCTCTCCCAGCGGCTGGAACATTGACGCCTTTTATTTTGTCGGGACAACAGGAAGTGTTTCGTTGCTGTTAGCGGAGCTTTAACATCAATGTCACTGCAGGTTTCTGTTTCGTTTTTACCGGACCGGATTATTTGTTGTTATCTTGTGTAAAAGGCGAGTTTAGACGGAGCGTTTGTGTTTGTGATCGATCATGAGACTGACCCGAGAGAAGACGAGACGCTCGCGCTGAAGATCCAAATATCGTCACAGGAGGTTTGAAAAGTGGCTAAATCTGTGTCAAAGTTACGCTCGGATCAGCTCCTCCGCAGCGTCCCCCCTCGGCCCGGGTTCCCGTTTGTTACTTCCTGCACGTGAGTTTTCATTTACACCAGTATGAGACACATTCTTAACATGGGGAATATTTCTTCTGTTATAGTTTCTAATAAAAGCCCCGGCCTGTTTTAGAGACCGGCTTTAATTTGCCTCCGCCAGCCGCGAACCCGGCCCCTGTCGGAGACCCGGCCTCTGTCGGAGACCCGGCCCCTGTCGGAGACCCGGCCTCTGTCGGAGACCCGGCCTCTGTCGGAGACCCGGCCTCTGTCGGAGACCCGGCCACTAATGGAATACAGGCCAGTATTACAGAATTTACGGTATTTAAGTGTTAAAGGTACATTATGCAACTATGCAATTGTCCCTGGGGCACATGTTAACCACCAATACACTGAAAGGTCAAATAACATTAATATTAACTTAACTATTAACTTTTTTATAAAAAGCTGCGTAATGCACCTTTAAGACTGAAAAGTGCATTGACATTATTTTTTTTTGTCTCAGCCCCAGTGTCTGCATCAAACTGTGATGCTTTAGGTTTTACCGCTGTTCTTCCTCTGGGCCTCTCGATTGGCCGCAGAGACTCCCTCCTGCAGCTCCTCGGGATCCAGAGGGTCGACCCCGCCCTGGTCCTGCAGAGGTCAGAGGTCAGAGAGCACAGGTGAGGAGGCACATGGAGAGAGGAAACAACACATATTTCTGGTTTGCAAAACCAGAGAAAGTCCCCAAAATATTGAGATATTAATTTCTGTCAGTATCGCTCAGCTCTAGGAAACAGTTGCAAGTCCTTCTCTCCTCAGATGCTGCACTTTTAAAAATAAAAGCTTAGGGAGAAAATAGAGAAGAGAGGGGAAAAAAAGGGGAAAAAAACATGTGGGTGTAGATACTGCAGAAAAAGAAAGATTTTGGGAAAAGAAATGGAACAATTAGAAAGAATAGGAGGAAAATCATGGAAGGATAAAAAATGAGAGAAAAAAAGAGGAATAAATAGGAGAAAATATGGGAAAGATCTGTAAAAATATAAAGAAATATTTTTTTTTAAATTGGGGTAAAAAAAATAGGGAGGAAAAAATTGGGGAAATATGGGAAAAAAAATGTAAGACGTTCAAAAAAATAGGGAAAAAATTGGGTAAAAAAATGTGGGTATAGATACTGCAGAAAAAAAAACATTTCGGGAAAAGAAATTGAAAAATGAGAAAGAACAGGGATCATGGAAGCATAAAAAAGGAATAAATGGGAGAAAAATATGGGAAAGATTTGTAAAAATATAAAGAAATAAATTTTAAAAAATGGGGTAAAAAATAGGGAGGAAACATTTGGGGAAATATGGGGGGAAAAATGTAAGAAGTTACAAAAAAAAATAGGGACAAAATTGGGGAAAATTGGGAAAAATATGGAGAAACAATGTCGGAAGTTGAAGGTGAAAAATAATCTGAAATCATTTGAGAAATTTTTTTAAAAATAAATAAATAAAGAGGGAAAATATATCTATCTTCGTGAGTGACAAAGCCAAGATATTTTTCCACATTTCCGATGGTTTGCAAAAATATCGCCTGGTCCTCGTTATCGAGAAAGTCCCTAAACAAACTGAGATATTCGTCTTTGTCTCCGTACCAGAGCTTTCTGCTGCCGGTCTGCGCTCAGCTGCTCCAGGTACCACAGGGCCAGCTCTGGACGGAGGCCCCGGAGGGACAAACAGGGCAGAGACAGCGCCGCGAGCAGAGCGGCGTCATCATCAGAGTCCAGGGCCTGATCCACCTGCTCCACCGCCCAGTGCACTGAAACACACACACACAGGTGAAACTAATCCGCTCCACAGCCCAGTGCACTGAAACACACACAGGTGAAACTAATCCGCTCCACAGCCCAGTGCACTGAAACACACACAGGTGAAACTAATCCGCTCCACAGCCCAGTGCACTGAAACACACACACACACACACAGGTGAAACTAATCCGCTCCACCGCCCAGTGCACTGAAACACACACACACACACAGGTGAAACTAATCCGCTCCACCGCCCAGTGCACTGAAACACACACACACACACAGGTGAAACTAATCCACTCCACAGCTCAGTACACTGAAACACACACACACACACAGGTGAAACTAATCCGCTCCACAGCCCAGTGCACTGAAACACACACACACACACAGGTGAAACTAATCCACTCCACAGCTCAGTACACTGAAACACACACACACACACAGGTGAAACTAATCCGCTCCACCGCCCAGTGCACTGAAACACACACAGGTTAAACTAAACCACTCTAAAGAGGCGCCTGATCCACCTGCTCCACCGTCCAGTGAACTGAAACACACACTAGGGCTGCTCGATTATAGAAAAAATAATAATCACAATTATTTTAGTAATAATTGAAATCACGATTATTCAAACGATTATTTGTGGCCTTAAAAAAATCTTTATTTTATTTATTCATTTTTATTATTATTTTAAAAAACAACTATGGACTACATTTTCTTTGGACAATAAGAGCATTTTTTTTTTATATGCTCTCGTTTCTAAACTAATCATATAGGGACACCTGCCCCCTGCTGGCCAGCCCTCACACCTGCCCCCTGCTGGCCAGCCCTCACACCTGCCCCCTGCTGGCCAGCCCTCACACCTGTCCAACAGAGCGGCGCGGCCTGATGACATCATCACACAGCGCTAATGTTTTTATGTCAAACCAAAGCCTGAGCCTCTAGCTCGTGAAATGCGAAAGAAACAGAAACAATCATCTCAGCAGCATGAAATAATAAGAGTTTGCTTTGAGCTCCGTTGATCTGCTCCTGAAGAAGAGTTTTAGACTTTTCTACTAAACAAAACCAGAGTCTGAGCAAAGGCATCGAGGCTTCTAAAACAGCTGTTCTCCTTCAGCACAAGGTGAGCTCTTAACAGTGGCATTATCTCAAGAGTTAAAAATATTAGTAGATATTATTTACAGTTCTGTCACGCTGCGCTGGTGTTTCAGCTGATCAGACGCGTCACACAAACCGCGGACTTTTTGCGCTTTGGACGGACGAGCGGGAGGGCATCCTTAATAATCGTTTGTTCTCGATTATGCTATTTTTGTGATCGTCTAGTGTAATAATTGAAATCGAAACTAATCTGCTCCACAGCCCAGTGCACTGAAACACACACACAGGTGAAACTAATCCGCTCCACCTCCCAGTGCACTGAAACACACACACACAGGTGAAACTAATCCGCTCCACCTCCCAGTGCACTGAAACACACACAGGTGAAACTAAACCGCTCCACCTCCCAGTGCACTGAAACACACACAGGTGAAACTAAACCGCTCCACCTCCCAGTGCACTGAAACACACACAGGTGAAACTAATCCGCTCCACCTCCCAGTGCACTGAAACACACACAGGTGAAACTAAACCGCTCCACCTCCCAGTGCACTGAAACACACACAGGTGAAACTAAACCGCTCCACCTCCCAGTGCACTGAAACACACACAGGTGAAACTAATCCGCTCCACAGCCCAGTGCACTGAAACACACACAGGTGAAACTAATCCGCTCCACCTCCCAGTGCACTGAAACACACACAGGTGAAACTAATCCGCTCCACAGCCCAGTGCACTGAAACACACATAGGTGAAACTAATCCGCTCCACAGCCCAGTGCACTGAAACACACACAGGTGAAACTAATCCGCTCCACAGCCCAGTGCACTGAAACACACACAGATGAAACTAATCCGCTCCACAGCCCAGTGCACTGAAACACACACAGGTGAAACTAATCCGCTCCACAGCCCAGTGCACTGAAACACACACACAGGTGAAACTAATCCGCTCCACAGCCCAGTGCACTGAAACACACACAGGTGAAACTAATCCGCTCCACAGCCCAGTGCACTGAAACACACACAGATGAAACTAATCCGCTCCACAGCCCAGTGCACTGAAACACACATAGGTGAAACTAATCCGCTCCACAGCCCAGTGCACTGAAACACACACAGGTGAAACTAATCCGCTCCACAGCCCAGTGCACTGAAACACACACAGGTGAAACTAATCCGCTCCACAGCCCAGTGCACTGAAACACACACAGGTGAAACTAATCCGCTCCACAGCCCAGTGCACTGAAACACACACAGGTGAAACTAATCCGCTCCACAGCCCAGTGCACTGAAACACACACAGATGAAACTAATCCGCTCCACAGCCCAGTGCACTGAAACACACACAGATGAAACTAATCCGCTCCACAGCCCAGTGCACTGAAACACACACAGATGAAACTAATCCGCTCCACAGCCCAGTGCACTGAAACACACACAGATGAAACTAATCCGCTCCACAGCCCAGTGCACTGAAACACACACAGGTGAAACTAATCTGCTCCACAGCCCAGTGCACTGAAACAGATACAGATGAAACTAATCCACTCCACAGCCCAGTGCACTGAAACACACACAGGTGAAACGAATCCGCTCCACAGCCCAGTGCACTGAAACACACACAGCTGAAACTAATCCGCTCCACCGCCCAGTGCACTGAAACACACACAGGTTAAACTAAACCGCTCCAGAGAGGCGGACCGCAGCGTGTGGGGACTCACTGTTGACCACGCCGATGTCGCGCTGGATTTCCTTTCGCGTTAAATACTCCTCGTAAATGTCCTTCTCCGCGGCTCCGCCCTGAAACACAACGGAAACTCTTAAAACTGTGGCATTTTAACCTCTTACCACCCGCCAAAACCAAATGCATTCTCTCCTCTTTGCCATTGTCATCACTTTTTATTTCCCTTATGTGTTTTTGTCCCTTTTTTATGGCACTTTTGTTACTTTTTTGCTGGATTTTTGTCAATTTTTTGCTGGTTTTGTGTCACTTTTTTCCTGGATTTTTGTCATTTTTTTTCTGGATTTTTGTCTGGGGGGGTGTCACTTTTTTCCTGGATTTTTGTCATTTGTTTCCTGGATTTTTGTCATTTTTTTCCTGGATTTTTGTCACTTTTTTCCTGGATTTTTGTCACTTTTTTGCTAGATTTTTGTCACTTTTTTGCTGGATTTTTGTCATTTTTGTCAATTTACATCCTCATTTTCTTCTCGTTTTTTGTCGCTATTTTGAAGAAGCTTTTAGATTTGGAGAATTTGGAGAACAGGTTAAAACATGTTAAGAGGTTAACTCACTTTCTTCAACAGACTTTTTGAAGTGAATAGACGGTTTATAGACGGACTTTTTCACAGCAGATTGGTTTGTAATGAGTTAATTTACTCATTTACATTTCCTTGAGTAAAGTAGGTGACACTTTTAAGAGAAGTTACATCAGAAGATGCCATTATGTTTTGTTTATTTTTACTGCTCTGTCCATCACAGACAGAGCAGCTCATGTCCTAAAGCTCCTCAATGCTTGTGCTTTACTCATTTATGTATTTTTATGTAACAATAGTATTGACATGTTACTTATTACTGCAGATAAGTGGTCTCTTTTCTCCTTTACTTCAGCTCCGTGTGGATTTTCTCCTGTGTTTATAGTAACTTATCCAGTAGCTTAACAGTAGTAGTAGCTTAGCAGCTCAATATAAACATTCTGTATCTCTTTATTTTGGATTTTCTGAGGAGTCTTTAGTCCCTGGGTTAGTTTTTCAGATGTTAGCAACATTAGCATCGTTAGCCTGTATGTTGTAAACACTGCCTACGCTGCAGCACTAACAACATTTAGCTCTGGTTAAATCCAGCTCAGACTCTGATTAATAGGTTTGCAAACTTCAACATATGCCACATTTTATGCTTCTTTGCACTTACGCTGTATTTTCCTCTAAAACAGAGCATAATGATTAATTGTTAAGACACTTTTTAAATCGATTAAGCCTGTGATGTGATTGACCCCTTAACTCCCACCTGAACCGAGTACATTTTCTCCAGTTTGGCTTTACCCCAATCCAAAAGTTTCAGGAAAAAAGCTGTGAAAATAGCAACAAAACTGAGACGAAAACAATGATGGAAATGTGACAAAAAAGTGAGAAAACATTGACAAAAAAGTGACGAAAAATTGATGAAAAAGTGGAAAAAATGTCACAAAAATGTCACAAGAATTTGCCAAAAAAAATTGACGAAAAAATGTCAAAAATGTGACAAAAAATGACAAAAATTTGATTTAAAAAAATGAAAAAATGCAACAAAAAAATGACAAAAATGTGAAAAAATGTGCAAAAAAATGTGACAAAAAAATGACAAAATGTGATAAAAATTGACGAAAAAAAAAAAAAAAAATGTGACAAAAAAAAAGACAAAAATGTGACAAAAAATGAAAAAAATGTGATAAAAAATCGACGGAAAAATGACAAAAATGTAACAAAAAAATGATCAAAAAAATGACCAAAAAAATGACAAAAATTTCATGAAAAATTTATGGAAAAATGACAACAACAAAAAATACAAAAATGTGGCAAAATGTGACAAAAAATGACAAAAATTTATTTTTAAAAAATGTACGAAAAAATGAAAAAAATGGGACAAAAAAATTACAAAAATGTGATAAAAATTTGACGAAAAAATGACAAAAAAGTTACAAAAGTGAGTTGAATACCCAACAAAAAAAATGATGGAAAAAAAATCTGATGACGTGAGGAAAAAGATCCTCTCGGTTCAGCGGGAGTTAAGTGGTTAATCGATGAAATGATGAATCTGGTCTAACAGATGTGGCCGTGCCCTGGTGTAAAGACTCCATTTACTGCACATCTGTATAATAACCAGAGCTTAACGTCGTCCTCTCGTTTCTTACCCGGTTCTTTGCGTTGAGCGTCTTCTGCCTCCGGCTCTGCTGCAGCAGCTCCTGGTACAGCTCCACCAGAGCGTCCTGCAGGTCTTCCATCATGGCGTTGGGATTCCTCAGAGCCTGAGCCGTCGCCTCCACGCGGCCCCGGTCCACCGCCTCGTTTATGGCGATCACGGCGGCGTGCACTGGAATCAGCAGGAGGCGGGTTAGAGGAGGGCGATATATCGGCAACAAGATCAGATCGAAATCGCTGTTTGGAAGAATTAATGCAAATGTACAATATGGAGTTCATCTACAGTCTGAAGAAATGGGGGGGAAAAATGTGGAAAAATAGTTAAAAATGGGAGAAAATAGAGGGAATTAGCAAAATATGGAGGGAATGGAAAAAAAAACAATTGCTAAAAAATGGGGTAATAATTGGAAAAAATATTGCAAAATAACAGGGGCAGGGGGGAATGGGAAGAAAAAGAAGGAAACGATGATTAAAAATTGGGAAAATATTTGGGGAAAAATAGAAAGGAAAGGGTGGAAAATTGGGGGAAAAGTTAGGACAAATTGGGAAAAAATGGGAATCAATTTTGAGAAAAAAAAAATTAAAAATTGAGAAAATAATTGGTGGGCGGGGAGGGCAAAATATGGGGAATGTCAATTAACACAGTCTGAAGAAATGAGGAGAAAAAATGGGGGAAAATAGAGGGAAGTAGCAAAATATGGAGGGAATGAAAAAAAAAAAAATTAAAATAGAAGAAAATTTGGGGAAACAATTGCTAAAAATGGGGTAATAATTGGGGAAAAATAGAAGGGAAAAGGTGGAAAAAATATTTTAAAAATTGGGGGAAAATTTAGGACAAATTGGGAAAAAATGGGTAATGTGGGCGGGGCAGTGGGCGGGCTCACCTGCCGCCTGGTCCACTGACAGCTCATTGGCCAGAATCCCCCCGATCTTACTGAACGCCGGCATCTGGATCCCGAACTTATCCAGCTCCAGCTTCATGTTGTTGATCTCCTCCTCTACAAACGTAAAAAGCTCCTTTACAATGAAGACTCTTAAGCTTCAGTTTATACACATGTCCGTCTGCTCACCTGTGAAGTTGACCTTCCCGTATAAGTCGTGGATCTGCGGGGCCAGTCCCAGTCTGTACAGGTACAAGCTGCAGAGGGACAGAGGGTTCCATTTTAGAACATAAATGTTCCTTCAGCTCCTCATGTGCGAGACGCTGAATCTGAAATGTGAACTGACCTGAGCGCGTGCAGGCAGTAGACCACACGGGGCATGTTCTTCTTGTCATAAACGTCCGTGGTCTCGGGGTAAAAGATCTGCAACAACACAGAGTGAGTGAGCAGCCAATCAGAGAGCAGTGTGTGGTCAGGTGACCGTACCGCGGGCAGACCCAGCGCCGACATGGCCGTCCTCCAGTGGTTTATGTTGTCCGTGTGGCGGAACTGCAGCCCCAGCGCCTGGAGAGGAAACCACCAACACGGTTAGACTCTAAGTAATGGGAGAGGTTATGAGGAGCGAGAGGAGCGAGAGGAACGAGAGGAACGAGAGGAACGAGAGGAACGTGAGAGAGTGTGAGGAGAGAGTGTGAGGAGTGAGAGGAGCGTGTGGAACGAGAGAGCGTGAGGAGAGAGCGTGAGGAGAGAGCGTGAGGAGAGAGCGTGAGGAGCATAAGGAATGAGAGGAACAAGAGGAGCGTGAGGAGAGAGTGTGAGGAGAGAGTGTGGAGAGCATAAGGAACGTGAGGAGAGAGCGTGAGGAGCATAAGGAACGTGAGGAACGAGAGGAGCGTGAGGAGAGAGTGTGAGGAGAGAGTGTGGAGAGCATAAGGAACGTGAGGAACGAGTGGAGCGTGAGGAGAGAGTGTGAGGAGAGAGTGTGGAGAGCATAAGGAACGTGAGGAGAGAGCGTGAGGAGCATAAGGAACGTGAGGAACGAGAGGAGCGTGAGGAGAGAGTGTGAGGAGAGAGCGTGAGGAGAGAGTGTGAGGAGCATAAGGAACGTGAGGAACGAGTGGAGCGTGAGGAGAGAGTGTGAGGAGAGAGTGTGGAGAGCATAAGGAACGTGAGGAGAGAGCGTGAGGAGCATAAGGAACGTGAGGAACGAGTGGAGCGTGAGGAGAGAGCGTGAGGAGAGAGCGTGAGGAGAGAGCGTGAGGAGAGAGCGTGAGGAGAGAGCGTGAGGAGCATAAGGAATGAGAGGAACAAGAGGAGCGTGAGGAGAGAGTGTGAGGAGAGAGTGTGGAGAGCATAAGGAACGTGAGGAGAGAGCGTGAGGAGCATAAGGAACGTGAGGAACGAGAGGAGCGTGAGGAGAGAGTGTGAGGAGAGAGCGTGAGGAGAGAGCGTGAGGAGAGAGCGTGAGGAGAGAGCGTGAGGAGCATAAGGAACGAGAGGAGCGTGAGGAGAGAGTGTGAGGAGAGAGTGTGGAGAGCATAAGGAACGTGAGGAGAGAGCGTGAGGAGAGAGCGTGAGGAGCATAAGGAACGAGAGGAGCGTGAGGAGAGAGTGTGAGGAGAGAGTGTGGAGAGCATAAGGAACGTGAGGAGAGAGCGTGAGGAGCATAAGGAACGTGAGGAACGAGAGGAGCGTGAGGAGAGAGTGTGAGGAGAGAGCGTGAGGAGAGAGTGTGAGGAGCATAAGGAACGTGAGGAACGAGTGGAGCGTGAGGAGAGAGTGTGAGGAGAGAGTGTGGAGAGCATAAGGAACGTGAGGAGAGAGCGTGAGGAGAGCGTGAGGAGCATAAGGAACGTGAGGAACGAGTGGAGCGTGAGGAGAGAGCGTGAGGAGAGAGCGTGAGGAGAGAGCGTGAGGAGAGAGCGTGAGGAGCATAAGGAACGTGAGGAACGAGAGGAGCGTGAGGAGAGAGTGTGAGGAAAGAGTGTGGAGAGCATAAGGAACGTGAGGAGAGAGCGTGAGGAGCATAAGGAACGTGAGGAACGTGAGGAGCGTGAGGAGAGAGTGTGAGGAGAGAGTGTGAGGAACGTGAGGAGTGAGAGGAACGTGAGGAACGAGAGGAGCGTGAGGAGAGAGTGTGAGGAGAGTGTGAGGAGAGAGTGAGAGGAGCATAAGGAACGTGAGGAACGAGAGGAGCGTGAGGAGAGAGTGTGAGGAGAGAGTGTGAGGAGAGAGTGAGAGGAGCATAAGGAACGTGAGGAACGAGAGGAGCGTGAGGAGAGAGTGTGAGGAGAGAGTGTGAGGAACGTGAGGAGTGAGAGGAACGTGAGGAACGAGAGGAGCGTGAGGAGAGAGTGTGAGGAGAGAGTGTGGAGAGCATAAGGAACGTGAGGAGAGAGCGTGAGGAGCATAAGGAACGTGAGGAACGAGTGGAGCGTGAGGAGAGAGCGTGAGGAGAGAGCGTGAGGAGAGAGCGTGAGGAGAGAGCGTGAGGAGAGAGCGTGAGGAGCATAAGGAATGAGAGGAACAAGAGGAGCGTGAGGAGAGAGTGTGAGGAGAGAGTGTGGAGAGCATAAGGAACGTGAGGAGAGAGCGTGAGGAGCATAAGGAACGTGAGGAACGAGAGGAGCGTGAGGAGAGAGTGTGAGGAGAGAGCGTGAGGAGAGAGCGTGAGGAGAGAGCGTGAGGAGAGAGCGTGAGGAGCATAAGGAACGAGAGGAGCGTGAGGAGAGAGTGTGAGGAGAGAGTGTGGAGAGCATAAGGAACGTGAGGAGAGAGCGTGAGGAGCATAAGGAACGTGAGGAACGAGAGGAGCGTGAGGAGAGAGTGTGAGGAGAGAGCGTGAGGAGAGAGTGTGAGGAGCATAAGGAACGTGAGGAACGAGTGGAGCGTGAGGAGAGAGTGTGAGGAGAGAGTGTGGAGAGCATAAGGAACGTGAGGAGAGAGCGTGAGGAGAGCGTGAGGAGCATAAGGAACGTGAGGAACGAGTGGAGCGTGAGGAGAGAGCGTGAGGAGAGAGCGTGAGGAGAGAGCGTGAGGAGCATAAGGAACGTGAGGAACGAGAGGAGCGTGAGGAGAGAGTGTGAGGAAAGAGTGTGGAGAGCATAAGGAACGTGAGGAGAGAGCGTGAGGAGAGAGCGTGAGGAGAGAGCGTGAGGAGAGAGCGTGAGGAGAGAGCGTGAGGAGCATAAGGAACGTGAGGAACGAGAGGAGCGTGAGGAGAGAGTGTGAGGAAAGAGTGTGGAGAGCATAAGGAACGTGAGGAGAGAGCGTGAGGAGCATAAGGAACGTGAGGAACGAGAGGAGCGTGAGGAGAGAGTGTGAGGAGAGAGTGTGAGGAACGTGAGGAGTGAGAGGAACGTGAGGAACGAGAGGAGCGTGAGGAGAGAGTGTGGAGAGTGTGAGGAGAGAGTGAGAGGAGCATAAGGAACGTGAGGAACGAGAGGAGCGTGAGGAGAGAGTGTGAGGAGAGAGTGTGAGGAGAGAGTGAGAGGAGCATAAGGAACGTGAGGAACGAGAGGAGCGTGAGGAGAGAGTGTGAGGAGAGAGTGTGAGGAACGTGAGGAGTGAGAGGAACGTGAGGAACGAGAGGAGCGTGAGGAGAGAGTGTGAGGAGAGAGTGTGAGGAACGTGAGGAGTGAGAGGAACGTGAGGAACGAGAGGAGCGTGAGGAGAGAGTGTGAGGAGAGAGTGTGGAGAGCATAAGGAACGTGAGGAGAGAGCGTGAGGAGCATAAGGAACGTGAGGAACGAGAGGAGCGTGAGGAGAGAGTGTGAGGAGAGAGCGTGAGGAGAGAGTGAGAGGAGCATAAGGAACGTGAGGAACGAGAGGAGCGTGAGGAGAGAGTGTGAGGAGAGAGTGTGAGGAACGTGAGGAGTGAGAGGAACGTGAGGAACGAGAGGAGCGTGAGGAGAGAGTGTGAGGAGAGAGTGTGGAGAGCATAAGGAACGTGAGGAGAGAGCGTGAGGAGCATAAGGAACGTGAGGAACGAGAGGAGCGTGAGGAGAGAGTGTGAGGAGAGAGCGTGAGGAGAGAGCGTGAGGAGAGAGCGTGAGGAGAGAGCGTGAGGAGAGAGCGTGAGGAGAGAGCGTGAGGAGCATAAGGAACGAGAGGAGCGTGAGGAGAGAGTGTGAGGAGAGAGTGTGGAGAGCATAAGGAACGTGAGGAGAGAGCGTGAGGAGAGCGTGAGGAGCATAAGGAACGTGAGGAACGAGAGGAGCGTGAGGAGAGAGTGTGAGGAAAGAGTGTGGAGAGCATAAGGAACGTGAGGAGAGAGCGTGAGGAGAGAGTGTGAGGAACGTGAGGAGTGAGAGGAACGTGAGGAACGAGAGGAGCGTGAGGAGAGAGTGTGGAGAGTGTGAGGAGAGAGTGAGAGGAGCATAAGGAACGTGAGGAACGAGAGGAGCGTGAGGAGAGAGTGTGAGGAGAGAGTGTGAGGAACGTGAGGAGTGAGAGGAACGTGAGGAACGAGAGGAGCGTGAGGAGAGAGTGTGAGGAGAGAGTGTGAGGAACGTGAGGAGTGAGAGGAACGTGAGGAACGAGAGGAGCGTGAGGAGAGAGTGTGGAGAGTGTGAGGAGAGAGTGAGAGGAGCATAAGGAACGTGAGGAACGAGAGGAGCGAGAGGAGCGTGAGGAGAGAGTGTGAGGAGAGAGTGTGAGGAACGTGAGGAGTGAGAGGAGCGAGAGGAGCGTGAGGAGAGAGTGTGAGGAGAGAGTGTGAGGAGAGAGTGTGAGGAGAGAGTGTGAGGAGAGAGTGTGAGGAGAGAGTGTGAGGAGAGAGTGTGGAGAGAGTGTGAGGAGCATAAGGAACGTGAGGAACGAGAGGAGCGTGAGGAGAGAGTGTGAGGAGCGTGAGGAGAGAGTGTGAGGAGAGAGTGTGAGGAGAGAGTGTGAGGAGAGAGTGTGGAGAGAGTGTGAGGAGCATAAGGAACGTGAGGAACGAGAGGAGCGTGAGGAGAGAGTGTGAGGAGAGAGTGTGGAGAGCATAAGGAACGTGAGGAACGAGTGGAGCGTGAGGAGAGAGTGTGAGGAGAGAGTGTGGAGAGCATAAGGAACGTGAGGAGAGAGCGTGAGGAGCATAAGGAACGTGAGGAACGAGAGGAGCGTGAGGAGAGAGTGTGAGGAGAGAGTGTGAGGAGAGAGCGTGAGGAGAGAGTGTGAGGAGCATAAGGAACGTGAGGAACGAGTGGAGCGTGAGGAGAGAGTGTGAGGAGAGAGTGTGGAGAGCATAAGGAACGTGAGGAGAGAGCGTGAGGAGCATAAGGAACGTGAGGAACGAGTGGAGCGTGAGGAGAGAGCGTGAGGAGAGAGCGTGAGGAGAGAGCGTGAGGAGAGAGCGTGAGGAGAGAGCGTGAGGAGCATAAGGAATGAGAGGAACAAGAGGAGCGTGAGGAGAGAGTGTGAGGAGAGAGTGTGGAGAGCATAAGGAACGTGAGGAGAGAGCGTGAGGAGCATAAGGAACGTGAGGAACGAGAGGAGCGTGAGGAGAGAGTGTGAGGAGAGAGCGTGAGGAGAGAGCGTGAGGAGAGAGCGTGAGGAGAGAGCGTGAGGAGCATAAGGAACGAGAGGAGCGTGAGGAGAGAGTGTGAGGAGAGAGTGTGGAGAGCATAAGGAACGTGAGGAGAGAGCGTGAGGAGCATAAGGAACGTGAGGAACGAGAGGAGCGTGAGGAGAGAGTGTGAGGAGAGAGCGTGAGGAGAGAGTGTGAGGAGCATAAGGAACGTGAGGAACGAGTGGAGCGTGAGGAGAGAGTGTGAGGAGAGAGTGTGGAGAGCATAAGGAACGTGAGGAGAGAGCGTGAGGAGAGCGTGAGGAGCATAAGGAACGTGAGGAACGAGTGGAGCGTGAGGAGAGAGCGTGAGGAGAGAGCGTGAGGAGAGAGCGTGAGGAGAGAGCGTGAGGAGCATAAGGAACGTGAGGAACGAGAGGAGCGTGAGGAGAGAGTGTGAGGAAAGAGTGTGGAGAGCATAAGGAACGTGAGGAGAGAGCGTGAGGAGCATAAGGAACGTGAGGAACGAGAGGAGCGTGAGGAGAGAGTGTGAGGAGAGAGTGTGAGGAACGTGAGGAGTGAGAGGAACGTGAGGAACGAGAGGAGCGTGAGGAGAGAGTGTGGAGAGTGTGAGGAGAGAGTGAGAGGAGCATAAGGAACGTGAGGAACGAGAGGAGCGTGAGGAGAGAGTGTGAGGAGAGAGTGTGAGGAGAGAGTGAGAGGAGCATAAGGAACGTGAGGAACGAGAGGAGCGTGAGGAGAGAGTGTGAGGAGAGAGTGTGAGGAACGTGAGGAGTGAGAGGAACGTGAGGAACGAGAGGAGCGTGAGGAGAGAGTGTGAGGAGAGAGTGTGAGGAACGTGAGGAGTGAGAGGAACGTGAGGAACGAGAGGAGCGTGAGGAGAGAGTGTGAGGAGAGAGTGTGGAGAGCATAAGGAACGTGAGGAGAGAGCGTGAGGAGCATAAGGAACGTGAGGAACGAGAGGAGCGTGAGGAGAGAGTGTGAGGAGAGAGCGTGAGGAGAGAGTGAGAGGAGCATAAGGAACGTGAGGAACGAGAGGAGCGTGAGGAGAGAGTGTGAGGAGAGAGTGTGAGGAACGTGAGGAGTGAGAGGAACGTGAGGAACGAGAGGAGCGTGAGGAGAGAGTGTGAGGAGAGAGTGTGGAGAGCATAAGGAACGTGAGGAGAGAGCGTGAGGAGCATAAGGAACGTGAGGAACGAGAGGAGCGTGAGGAGAGAGTGTGAGGAGAGAGCGTGAGGAGAGAGCGTGAGGAGAGAGCGTGAGGAGAGAGCGTGAGGAGAGAGCGTGAGGAGCATAAGGAACGAGAGGAGCGTGAGGAGAGAGTGTGAGGAGAGAGTGTGGAGAGCATAAGGAACGTGAGGAGAGAGCGTGAGGAGCATAAGGAACGTGAGGAACGAGAGGAGCGTGAGGAGAGAGTGTGAGGAGAGAGTGTGAGGAGAGAGTGTGGAGAGAGTGTGAGGAGCATAAGGAACGTGAGGAACGAGAGGAGCGTGAGGAGAGAGTGTGAGGAGAGAGTGTGAGGAGAGAGTGTGAGGAGAGAGTGTGAGGAGAGAGTGTGAGGAGAGAGTGTGGAGAGAGTGTGAGGAGCATAAGGAACGTGAGGAACGAGAGGAGCGTGAGGAGAGAGTGTGAGGAGAGAGTGTGAGGAGCGTGAGGAGAGAGTGAGCGTCCTGGTCTTCGGGACAGACCTGGTATCTGGCCTGGTCCCAGTCGTAGATCTTCTTGACGGGGACGGCGTCGGGACAGAAGCGGTGAGCGAGTTTGGCCAACAGCACGCCGTTCCTCAGAGACTCCTCCAGCTCAGTGGGAGGAGCCAGCTGCTCGCCCAGACACGCCTCCATCCACCTGCACACGCACACACGCACACGTTATTAACATGTATAAGACAAGAGACACGCCTCCATCCACCTGCACACACACGTTATTAACATGTATAAGACAAGAGACACGCCTCCATCCACCTGCACACGCTATTAACATGTATAAGACAAGAGACACGCCTCCATCCACCTGCACACACACACGTTATTAACATGTATAAGACAAGAGACACGCCTCCATCCACCTGCACACGCTATTAACATGTATAAGACAAGAGACACGCCTCCATCCACCTGCACACACACACGTTATTAACATGTATAAGACAAGAGACACGCCTCCAACCACCTGCACACGCACACGTTATTAACATGAGAGGGGAGTGACCAGAAGAGAACATCATGCAGGATGTGGGTTTATGCATGAACAGGGCTGGGGACTATTACACTTTTTTCAATACCAGAACTTTAAAGGAACAGGCCAGAGTTTTTCCAAACTGAGATATAGGGACGCACCGATACCGATACCAGTATCGGGCCGATACCACATGTTTGTACTCATACTCATACTCATTCATGAGTCCCTGATACCAGAAACCGATACTGGAGAATAGTTTAGTGTGAATCCAATAATCCACATAGAGCTGACTTTATTACAGACTGCGCTCTCTAAACCAGAGTCTGAGCTGGATTTAACCAGAGCTTAATGTTGTTCGTGCTGCAGCGTCTGCAGTGTTTACAACATACAGGCTAACGTTGCTAACGTCGCGGCAAACAGTTTTGGCCATTCTGACGCCGTTTTATGCCCAGGGGTTTATTCTTCTGAAAAACTAACCCAGCGACTAAAAAGTCCTCAGAAAATCCAAACTAAAGACACACAGCATGTTTATATTGAGGGAAATGAGCTGCTGCAGAACAATGAAAACGCTGTAGCTACTCGCTAAGTTACTACAAACACACGAGAAAATCTACAGGAGCTGAAGTAAAGACGACAAGAGACCATTTAAGAAACATCTCAATACTATTGTTAAATAAAAACACATAAATGAATAAAACTCAGGCTTTGGGAGCTTTAGGACATGGGCTTTTCTGTCTATGATGGACAGAGACATAAAAATAAAATATAACTGCTCTTACATGAATTTATTTGGTCCGAAATGCAGTTTATAAATGATCTAATGTTTCTTGTACCTCCCTGATGTCCATATTAACAGACTGAAGGACGTAAATGTGAGTTCCACACACAGCGGCCCCGTGAGGAGCAGTGGGACTGACCTCTTGGCCTCCTCCAGGTGACACAGGTACTTATAGGCCACGCCCTCGATCCTGCGCTGATCCATCTCCTCCGCCGTCAGACGCTCGACTGAAACACAAGAACTTCACTTTAACATCAGAGAGAGACGCCACAAACAAATCAGAAAAACAAGAACAAACATTGGGCGGGTAAACTGGAAAAAAACATCAGAAAGTACTTCAACATTTTTAGGGTTAAATGGGAGAAATACTGTTAATACACCCAATTAGGTCATATTATGCACAACTCTGGCATTTGTAGAAAGCGCACTGGAAAAATAATAATAATTTTAACCTCTTACCACCGCCTGAAACGAATGCATTCTGTCCTCTTTGGCTGTTATATAGGCCTGTGTAACACCTCATTTGAAAGCTAAGACCCACAAAACTGATTTTTTTTCCTCACGTTGTTGCTGTGTTGTGTCACCTTTTGTATGTTTTTTTTTTCTTTCTTTTTTTTTCATTTTTGTCACATTTTGGTTGAATTTTTGTCATTTTTTTGTTGAATTTTTGTTGAATTTTTGTCACATTTTATTTAAATTTTTGTCACATTTTTGTTGAATTTTTGTCATTTTTTGTCACATTTTATTTGAATTTTTGTCAAATTTTATTTGAATTTTTGTCACATTTTATTTCAATTTTTGTCACATTTTTGTTGAATTTTTGTCATTTTTTGTCACATTTCATTTGAATTTTTGTCACATTTTATTTAAATTTTTGTCACATTTTATTTAAATTTTTGTCACATTTTATTTAAATTTTTGTCACATTTTTGTTAAATTTTTATTCATTTTTTTGTTGAATTTTTGTCACATTTTTGTAGAATTTTTGTCACATTTTTGTTGAATTTTTTGTCACTTTTTTGTTGAATTTTTGTCATTTTTTGTCACTTTTTTGTTGAATTTTTGTCATTTTTTTGTTGAATTTTTGTCACTTTTTTGTTGAATTTTTGTCATTTTTTGTCACTTTTTTGTTGAATTTTTGTCACATTTTTGTTGATTTTTTTGTCATTTTTTTGTTGAATTTTTGTCACATTTTTGTTGATTTTTTGTCATTTTTTTGTTGAATTTTTGTCACTTTTTTTGTTGAATTTTTGTCATTTTTTGTCACTTTTTTGTTAAATATTTATCACTTTTTTGTTGAATTTTTGTCATTTTTTGTCACATTTTAGTTGAATTTTTGTCACATTTTAGTTGAATTTTTGGTCATTTTTTTGTTGATTTTTTGTCACTTTTTTGTTGAATTTTTGTCATTTTTTGTCACATTTTATTTGAATTTTTGTCACATTTTTGTTGAATTTTTTGTCACATTTTATTTGAATTTTTGTCACATTTTTGTTGAATTTTTTGTCATTTTTTTGTTGAATTTTGTCACATTTTTGTTGAATTTTTGTCACTTTTTGTTGAATTTTTTGTCATTTTTTTGTTGAATTTTTGTCACATTTTTGTTGCGTTTACATCCTTGTTTTCTTCTCATTTTTTGTGGCTATTTTGTTTTTTTTCCCAAGAAGCTTTTTGATTAGGGTAAAGCCAAACTGGAGAAAATGGGATCCGTTCAGGTGGGAGTTGAGAGGTTAAGAAAGCTCGCGTTCCCCTGGTCTACAAGATAATGTAGAAGCTTCTGTTTTGGACGATATGCAAATGTGCAATATCGAGCTCATCTCCAATGTGAAGAAATGTGGAAGAAAGAACAGTGGAAAAAGTGTTAAAGAAATGTGTAAAGTGTTTTTTCTGCCCTTTTGTAGCCCGACAAGTGTCTATCCAGATGTTTGCAGCACATTTCTGATCTCACTGAAGCAGCTGTTACAGGGACGTCCCTCCAGGTCAAACCCCAGAGTCTTCACACATTCCTAAACAAACTCCTCCTTTGGCTCAGGGCCTCGGCTCGCAGGAATCCAAAACAAAATCCACTGAACCCCGCCATAACCGAGTCCAGCTTTACCCGAATCTAAAAGCTTCTCGACTGGGGTTTACGCCTCAGTTTTTTCATGTTTTTTCATGTTTTCATGGCTTTTTTTGTTGCATTTCTAACTTTTTGTGGCTTTTTCATCCTGGTTTATTTCAAGAAGCGTTTATTTGTAGAGTTTTTTTGGTCATTTTTTTTGTCACATTTTGTCATTTTTTTTGTAACTTTTTTGTCCAATTTTTGGGCTTTTTTTGGGGTCATTTTTCGTCACTTTTTTGTCATTTTTTGTCAATTTTTTTGTCATTTTTTGTCGTTTTTTTTTTTGTCAATTTTTATTTATTTATTTTGTCACTTTTTTGTCATTTTTGGTCATTTTTTTGTCAATTTTTTTTTTCGTTTTTTTGTCCCTTTTTGTCATTTTTTGTCGTTTTTTTGTCATTTATAGTCGTTTTTTTGTCACTTGTCATTTTTTTTTTTTGTGGCTTTTTTCGTAACTTTTTGTCTTTTTTTTTTTTTGGTCAATTTTTGTCTTTTTTTTGTGTGGCTTTTTTGTCATTTTTTGTCAATTTTGTCGTTTTTTGTGGCTTTTTTTTGTCATTTTTTTGTAATTTTTTTCTCACTTTTTTGTCAAAGTCTTCATTATTGTTTTAGTCTCCGTTCTGTCGCTATTTTCACACCTTTTTTCCAGAAGCTTTTGGATTTGGGTAAAGCCAAACTGGAGAAAATGTGCTCGGTTCAGGTGGGGGTTAAGAGGTTACAGACTCTTTGTAAACAAACTGAAAAGTACGCAGTATGAGCTGTATTATGAACTGTGTTAAGCTGCACTAGTGTTGAAAACATTCATGATCGCGACTAACCAGAGTGAAGCACATTTACACATGACGTTAAGTAGCTTAACTGACCTGAAACCTTCTTAAAAGTATTTTATTTTGACTTACAGCCTCCTCTGTGCCCGTTAGAATCCGCCATTTTGAGCTCTCCCTCCTGTTTTCCAAACGTCTTCCTTGTGTCTTGTTCTCATAAAGAAAAAAGGAGAAACTTTTAGGAATAAAGCTGTTTCGAGCCGCTCGCTCTTCGCTCCGCCGCCGCTGCTTCCGCTCTGAGTTTGAAAACGTCCCGCCGCCCGCCTCCCCGAGTCACGTGGGCGACGTCACCGAGCGGCATTGTGGGCGCTGTAGTTTTCTTCGGAGAGTGAATGGAAAACTTACAACTCAACCTTAAAGATTTTTTGTTTTTATTGTGACTTTAATATTAATAATGGCCAAGTTACAAACATAACGAATGTGCACTGTAAAACTACTTTTATTTTTATGCATTGTAATGTCCCGCACACACATGCTCACAGCGCCCCCTGGCAGCATAGCAGGCAAACAACAGCCCACCTGAACCACAGTGGATTCTAAATATACTATCAATGACCTGAACCGACAAAATGGACAAAAAATGACAAAAAATGACAAAAAATGACAAAAAATTGACAAAAAATGACAAAAAATTACCAAAAAAATGACCAAACAAATGACAAAAAATGACAAAAAATTGACGAAAAAATTACAAAAAAACAAAAAAAAAACTACAAAAAAATTGACCAAAAAAAGACAAAAAAATGACAAACAATGGACCAAAAAATGACAAAAATGTGACAAAAAAATTGACAAAAAATTACAAAAAACAAAAAAAACTACAAAAAATGGACCAAAAAATGACCAAAAAATGACAAAAAACTACAAAAAATGTGACAAAAAATGAAAAAAAAGAAAAAAAAATGACCAAAAAATGACAAAAAAATGACAAAAAATATCACAAAAATGTGACAAAAATGTGACCAAAAATGACAAAAAAAATGACAAAAAAGTTACAAAAAAAGATGGAAAAAAAATCTGATGACGTGAGGAAAAAGACCCATTTAGATGAGTTTTGTAGCTCTTAGCTTTCAAATGAGGCGTTACACTGGCCTACAGGATTTGGGTAAAGCTGAACTGGAGAAAATGCTCTCGGTTCAGGCGGGAGTTAAGAGGTTAAACTGTGTCATGTCTAATAAAATGCAAGAAAAGCTTCATGAGAGGACCAGATAAAATGATCAAAAAATACTGGAAAATTCGGAATTTAGGAACAAAAAAATCCTAAAAAAAATGTGATAATGAAGATGTAAAGTAGTTTCCTGGATCTGTGAGACTTCTCTGGTGAAGCTCAGTGTCCTTCAGGAGAGGGAAACTAAATGGGTATAAATGAGCAGCTGACTAAAATAACTTGACCTTTAACCCCCAAACATGAGGAAATGTGCTCGGTTCAGGCGGGGGTTAAGAGGTTTTAAAAAAATAAAAATAAAAAATAAAAAAACCTGAGGTACAAAAAAAAATCCTACTTTGTCATCATTATTGTAGTATTAATTATAAATAATATTATATGTGGGATAAAAACAGTCCCCGTTGTACCTTGAAGCCCCGCCCACCTGAGCTGCCGTCGGGTTGTCATGGGAACGGCCAAACGCGGCTATGGCTAGCGGCTAATGAGGAATAAAACTAGCTCCGCTCCGCAAACAGAAGAGAAAAGAGTTCAGTTCGAGCCAAAACATTAAAGCCCCGGATGAAGAACGACAGGGCAGATAAAATGGCGGAGTTTCACAGGTAAAGTTTGTGTTTCTTTGACTTGTTATTGTGTTTATTTACGTTATTTACGAGATAACGTCAGGAGCAGAGACGGGGACTACTCAGTTACATTTACTCAAGTACTCCTTAGTTTTGGTGAATGACCTCAACTATAGCATAAACCCCTTAACTCCCACCTGAACCGAGCACATTTTCTCCAGTTTGGCTTTACCCCAATCCAAAAGCTCCTGGAAAAAAACTGTGAAAATAGCAACAAAACTGAGACGAAAACAGAGATGGAAATGTGACGAAAAAGTGAGAAAACATTGACAAAAAAGTGACGAAAAATTGATGAAAAAGTGGCAAAAATGTGACAAAAAATGTGACAAAAAAATGATAAAAATGTGATAAAAATTTGACAAAAAAATGAACAAATGTGACAAAAATGTGACAAAAAAATTACTACAAAAATTACAAAAAATGTGATAAAAATGTGAAAAAAAATTAAAAAAAAATGTGGAAAAAAATACAAAAATTTGATAAAAATTTGACCCAAAAAATACAAATATTTGACAAAAAAATAGAAAAAAATTAGAAAAAATGTGACCAAAAAATAACCAAAAAAATGACAAAAAATTGATATAAAATTTATGAAAAAATGGAAAAAAATGTGACAAAAATGACCCAAAAAACTACAAAAATGTGATCAAAATTTGACTAAAAATTACCAAAAAAAACCCAAAAATGTGATCAAAAATTGACGAAAAAATTACAAAAATGTGACAAAAAGATTACTACAAAAATTAAAAAAAATGTGATAAAAATGTGGAAAAAAATAAAAAAAAAAATGTGGAAAAAAATACAAAAATTTGATAAAAATTTGACCAAAAAAATACAAATATTTGACAAAAAAATAGAAAAAAATTAGAAAAAATGTGACCAAAAAATAACCAAAAAAATGACAAAAAATTGATATAAAATTTATGAAAAAATGGAAAAAAATGTGACAAAAATGACCGAAAAATGACAAAAATGCGACAAAAAACTACAAAAATGTGATAAAAACTTGACTAAAAATTACCAAAAAAAACCCCAAAATGTGATCAAAAATTGACGAAAAAATTACAAAAATGTGACAAAAAATGACAAAAAAGTTACAAAAATGAGTTGAAAACCCAACAAAAAAATGATGGAAACAAAATCTGCTGACGTGAGGAAAAAGATCCTCTGGGTTCAGGCGGGAGTTAAGAGGTTAAATACCTTCATCAGGCCCAAAGTGCTTTACAGTAAAGAACCTCTCAGTCTGTCATTCCGTCTGTGACACAGACTCCTGTGGTGAGGAGGGTGAAGTGTCTTGCCCAAGGACACGACGGCAGTGAACACCTCCAGGAGCCGGGATTCTGACCCCCGACCTTCTGATCATGAGACGACCCGCTCTACCCTCTGCACCACCGTCGCCCTGCACTTTCACTTTCATACGGTACTTTTTATTTGTTTCTTGAATAAAAGTACTTTTTCCACTGTGAGTAAATATTTAAATGAATAAAATGAAAATAGATCATTTAAGCAGCAAAAGCTTCATTTTGGATCGTCTCGTTCTTTAGAAATATTTAGTTTTTCTGTATTTTTTATCATTTCCTTGAATTTTCTTTGTAAATATCAGGTACAATTTATCAGACCTTTTCTCTCAGTTACTCAGGTACTCACAGTACTCAAGTAACATTTTCTCCAAGTACTTTTTTTACTTTTACTTGAGTAAAATCAACATAACCTGGGAAGATATTACTTGAGTACTGTGATAGTACTGTGATAGTACTGTGATAGTACTGTGATAGTACTGTGATAGTACTGTGACTACTGAGTTACTGTTTGAGTGACATAAATAATGAGAAACAAAACATGAAATGATGTAAAAATACTCATAGTACTCGCTCAGGAAAATATACAATATTCTGAAGAAAAAACTACATAAAACACAAAGTACATCTGTTTATGGCGTCAGGGAAGCCTCTGGAAGATTTAAGAGTATTTATTTTACTCAACGAGTACACATACTTCATCGTGATATTACATTATAGTAACATTATAGTAACTCTTAACTCCCACCTGAACGGATCCCATTTTCTCCAGTTTGGCTTTACCCGAATCAAAAAGCTTCTTGGGGAAAAAGCACCAAAACAGCCACAAAGAAATGAGAAGAAAACAAGGATGTAAACACGACAAAAAAATGACAAAAACTGAACAAACATTTTACGAAAATTCAACAAAAATGTGACAAAAACTCAACCAAAAATTCACCAAAAATTTGACAAAAAATTGACAAAAATTCAACCAACAAGTGACTAAAACATTTTTTAAAAATGTGAGAAAAATTCAACCAAAAAGTGACAAAAACTGAACAAAAATTTGACAAAAACTCAACAAAAATGTGAGAAAAATGTGACAAAAATTCACCAAAAATGTGACAAAAATTCAACCAACAAGTGACAGAAACTCAACAGAAATGTGATAAAAAAAAGAAAAATACATAAAAAGGTGACACAACACAGCAACAACGCGAGGAAAAAGATCAGTTTTGTGGGTCTTAGCTTTCAAATGAGGTGTTACACAGGCCTATAGACAAAGAGGACAGAAGGCATTCGGTTTAGGCGGATGGTAAGAGGTTAAGAAGTGCAAATACTTCAAAAGTTACACGTAATAATGAATATTTCCTCATGTTTGATCCAGATGTAGAAGTATTTTCTTAAGATAAGCTCATTTCTCCTTATGTGAGTCAGTGCTGGTCTCCACAGGTGACCCTCAGGTGACCCTCAGGTGACCCTCAGGTGACCCTCAGGTGACCCTCAGGTGACCCTCAGGTGACCCACAGGTGACCCTCAGGTGACCCTCAGGTGACCCTCAGGTGACCCTCAGGTGACCCACAGGTGACCCTCAGGTGACCCTCAGGTGACCCACAGGTGACCCTCAGGTGACCCTCAGGTGACCCTCAGGTGACCCTCTGGTGACCCACAGGTGACCCTCAAGTGACCCTCAGGTGACCCTCAGGTGACCCTCAGGTGACCCACAGGTGACCCTCAGGTGACCCTCAGGTGACCCTCAGGTGACCCTCAGGTGACCCTCAGGTGACCCTCTGGTGACCCACAGGTGACCCACAGGTGACCCACAGGTGACCCTCAGGTGACCCTCAAGTGACCCTCAGGTGACCCTCAGGTGACCCTCAGGTGACCCACAGGTGACCCACAGGTGACCCTCAGGTGACCCTCAGGTGACCCTCAAGTGACCCTCAGGTGACCCTCAGGTGACCCTCAGGTGACCCTCTGGTGACCCACAGGTGACCCACAGGTGACCCACAGGTGACCCTCAGGTGACCCTCAAGTGACCCTCAGGTGACCCTCAGGTGACCCTCAGGTGACCCACAGGTGACCCACAGGTGACCCACAGGTGACCCTCAGGTGACCCTCAGGTGACCCTCAAGTGACCCTCAGGTGACCCTCAGGTGACCCTCAGGTGACCCTCTGGTGACCCACAGGTGACCCACAGGTGACCCTCAGGTGACCCTCAAGTGACCCTCAGGTGACCCTCAGGTGACCCTCAGGTGACCCACAGGTGACCCACAGGTGACCCACAGGTGACCCTCAGGTGACCCTCGGGTGACCCTCAGGTGACCCTCAGGTGACCCACAGGTGACCCACAGGTGACCCACAGGTGACCCTCAGGTGACCCTCGGGTGACCCTCTGGTGACCCTCAGGTGAAGGATGGCGTCCGAGCCAGAGGACAAGGAGGACGACAACGAGGAAGATGAGAAGGTAGAGTTTTTTAAATCATAAATGTTTTTTTCTGACAAAGAATAAAAGTTTTAAGTTGTTTCAAAGTCATTCCCACAAATGCATTTCTAACTTTCTTCATCGGGATTCACTCATGAGCACATTACGTCCTTCCTTCCTTCCTTCCTTCCTTCCTTCCTTCCTTCCTT